>NC_086448.1:43954476-44254476 GCF_028390025.1 Pseudophryne corroboree
TTTGAACTTGTCAATGACTTCTGATGAATGCGCTCCAGGTGACGTATAAGGGATATTTTTTGAAATTTGACTAAGCATGTCAATGGCCATATTTGTCCCACGGACAACATGGGTCTCCCCGGGTGCCTGACTTAAACAAACCACCTCACCATCAGAATCCTCCTTGTCAATTTCCTCCCCAGCGTCAGAAACACCCATATCCTCATCCTGGTGTACTTCAACAGTGACGTCTTCAATTTGACTATCAGGAACTGGACTGCGGGTGCTCCTTCCAGCACTTGCAGGGGGCGTGCAAATGGTGGAAGGGGCCACCTCTTCCCGTCCAGTGTTGGGAAGGTCAGGCATCGCAACCGACACAATTGGACTCTCCTTGGGGATTTGTGATTTAGAAGAACGCACAGTTCTTTGCTGTGCTTTTGCCATCTTAACTCTTAAGTTTTCTAGCAGGAGGATGAGTGCTTCCATCCTCATGTGAAGCTGAACCACTAGCCATGAACATAGGCCATGCCCTCAGCTGTTCCTTGCCACTCCGTGTCGTAAATGGCACATTGGCAAGTTTACGCTTCTTCTCAGACGATTTTGATTTAGATTTTTGGGTCATTTTATTGAGCTTTATTTTTTTGGATTTTACATGCTCTCTACTATGACATTGGGCATCGGCCTTGGCAGAAGACGTTGATGGCTTTTCAGCGTCTCGGCCATGACTAGTGGCAGCAGTTCAGCACGAGGTGGAAGTGGATCTTGATCTTTCCCTATTTTACCCTCCACATTTTTTTTCTCCATTTTTTAATGTGTGGAATTATATGCCAGTAATATATCAATAGCAATGGTCTACTATATATATATATATATATATATACTGCGCACAACTGAAATGCACCACAGGTATGGATGGATAGTATACTTGACGACACAGAGGTAGGTAGAGCAGTGGCCTTCTGAACCGTACTGCTATATATTATATAGTGGTGGTCAGCAAACTGTGCAAAACTGAAATGCACCACAGGTATGGATGGATAGTATACTTGACGACACAGAGGTAGGTAGAGCAGTGGCCTACTGTACCGTACTGCTATATATTATATACTGGTGGTCAGCAAACTGTGCAAAACTGAAATGCACCACAGGTATGGTTGGATAGTATACTTGACGACACAGAGGTAGGTAGAGCAGTGGCCTACTGTACTGTACTGCTATATATTATATACTGGTGGTCAGCAAACTGTGCAAAACTGAAATGCACCACAGATATGGATGGATAGTATACTTGACGACACAGAGGTAGGTAGAGCAGTGGCCTTCTGTACCGTACTGCTATATATTATATACTGGTGGTCAGCGAAATGTGCAAAACTGAAATGCACCACAGGTATGGATGGATAGTATACTTGACGACATAGAGGTAGGTAGAGCTGTGGCCTACTGTACCGTACTGCTATATATCATATAATGGTGGTCAGCAAACTGTGCAAAACTGAAATGCACCACAGGTATGGATGGATAGTAAACTTGACGACACAGAGGTAGGTAGAGCAGTGGCCTACCGTACCGTACTGCTATATATTATATACTGGTGGTCAGCAAACTGCAATACTGAAATGCACCACAGGTATGGATGGATATTATACTTGACGACACAGAGGTAATTAGAGCAGTGGCCTTCTGAATCGTACTGCTATATATTATATAGTGGTGGTCAGCAAACTGTGCAAAACTGAAATGCACCACTGGTATGGATGGATAGTATACTTGACGACAAAGAGGTAGGTAGAGCAGTGGCCTACTGTACCGTACTGCTATATATTATATACTGGTGGTCAGCAAACTGTGCAAAACTGAAATGCACCACAGGTATGGATGGATAGTATACTTGACGACACAGAGGTAGGTAGAGCAGTGGCCTTCTGTACCGTACTGCTATATATTATATACTGGTGGTCAGCAAACTGTGCAAAACTGAAATGCACCACAGGTATGGATGGATAGTATACTTGACGACACAGAGGTAGGTAGAGCAGTGGCCTACTGTACTGTACTGCTATATATTATATACTGGTGGTCAGCAAACTGTGCAAAACTGAAATGCACCACAGATATGGATGGATAGTATACTTGACGACACACAGGTAGGTAGAGCAGTGGCCTTCTGTACCGTACTGCTATATATTATATGCTGGTGGTCAGCGAAATGTGCAAAACTGAAATGCACCACAGGTATGGATGGATAGTATACTTGACGACATAGAGGTAGGTAGAGGTAGGTAGAGCTGTGGCCTACTGTACCGTACTGCTATATATCATATAATGGTGGTCAGCAAACTGTGCAAAACTGAAATGCACCACAGGTATGGATGGATAGTAAACTTGACGACACAGAGGTAGGTAGAGCAGTGGCCTACCGTACCGTACTGCTATATATTATATACTGGTGGTCAGCAAACTGCAATACTGAAATGCACCACAGGTATTGATGGATATTATACTTGACGACACAGAGGTAGGTAGAGCAGTGGCCTTCTGTACCGTACTGCTATATATTTTATACTGGTGGTCAGCAAACTGTGCAAAACTGAAATGCACCACAGGTATGGATGGATAGTATACTTGATGACACAGAGGTAGGTAGAGCAGTGACCTACTGTACCGTACTGCTATATATTATATACTGGTGGTCAGCAAACTGTGCAAAACTGAAATGCACCACAGGTATGGATGGATAGTATACTTGACGACACAGCGGTAGGTAGAGCAGTGGCCTACTATACCGTACTGCTATATATTATATACTGGTGGTCAGCAAACTGTGCAAAACTGAAATGCACCACAGGTATGGATGGATAGTATACTTGACGACACAGAGGTAGGTAGAGCAGTGGCCTACTGTACCGTACTGCTATATATTATATACTGGTGGTCAGCAAACTGTGCAAAACTGAAATGCACCACAGGTATGGATGGGATAGTATACTTGACGACACAGAGGTAGAGCAGTTTACTACTGTACCGTACTGCTATATATATAGTTATACTGGTGGTCAGCAAAATTCTGCACTGTCCTCCTACTATATACAACAATGCAGCAAAGATATGAAGCATTTTTCAGGCAGAGAACGTATAATACTGGTGGTCACTGGTCAGCAAAACTCTGCACTGTCCTCATACTACAGTATATAATACTGCTGGTCCCCAGTCCCCACAATAAAGCAATTAGCACACTGAGCACAGATATTTGCAGCACACTGAGCACAGATATGGAGCGTTTTTCAGGCAGAGAACGTAGATATTTGCACTTGCCGCACACTGAGCACAGATATTTGCAGCACACTGAGCACAGATATTTGCAGCACACTGAGCACAGATATTTGCAGCCTACTGAACATAGAAACTGAGAGGACGCAAGCCACGTCCTCTCACGATCATCTCCAATGCGCGAGTTAAAAATGGCGGCGACGCGCGGCTCCTTATATAGAATACGAATCTCGCGAGAATCTTACCGCGGGATGATGACGTTCGGTCGCGCTTGGGTTAACCGAGCAAGGCGGGAGAATCCGAGTTGCTCGGACCCGTGCAAAAAAAGGTGAAGATCGGGCGGGTTCGGATCCCGAGGATCCGAACCCGCTCATCACTAGTGTATGTGTGTATGTATGCTTTCATGTATACTGTGTATGTATGTATGCTGTGTGCATGAATATTGTATGTATGTATGTATGTATGATGTGTGTATGCTGTGTGTATGTATATGTACGCATGTATACTGTGTTTATGTGTCCATGTATACTATGTATGTATGTATGTATGTATGTATGTATGTATGTGTGCATGTATAGTTGTATTCTGTGTGTGTATGTATGTATGTATGTATGTGTGCATGTATAGTTGTATACTGTGTGTAAATATGTGTGTGTGCATGTATACTGTGTGTGTATGTATGCTGTCTGCATGTGTCCTGTTTGTACAGTATGTATGCTGTGTGTGTATGCATGTTTGCATGTATACTGTGTGTGTGTGTGTGTGTGTGTGTGTGTGTGTGTGTGTGTGTGTATATATGTATGTATGCTGTGTGCATGTATATGATGTGTGTGTGTGTGTGTGTGTGTGTGTGTGTGTGTGTGTGTGTGTGTTTAAGTATGCTAATGTGCTTGTGTGTATGGCTGGCACTTCTCTGACATACAAGTACGGAAACCCCTCATGAAAATCCTGCATTTGCCACTGACATACTACTCTGCACTGTACACAGAACGATTAATCATTCACATCGGTTCTTGCACCAGTGGAGCTTACAATTCTATATATCACATAGACACACACTCGCAAGGGATAAAATGTCTAGCTGATTAGCTTACAAGTATGTATTTGTAGATTGGGGGGGGGGGGGGACCGGAACAACTAGAGAAAAGACACTCAAATATGGTAAGGACATACAAACTCAGCACAGATAGAGTCCTAGTCAGAATCAACCCTTTGTCCTCAGGTTGCGAGGCTGCAATACTGAAAACAGTGCCACCATGCAGCCTTTGTCCTACAAGCCTATGTGCTCCATCACTTGGACAAAAGTAGGTGTATATAACAAGATGTACAGCAGGGTTGGCCAAAACGGCCCTCAAGGTCTACCAACAGTTCATGGTTTCCAGGCCTCCTGAAGAGCTGTAAATTTGTCAGGAATGAATGCAGCACATCTTAATTAGTAATGACTACACTTGTGCACCAGCTAGGTGGTCTGGAAAATGTGAACTGTTGGTAGATCTTGAGTACTGGTTTGTCCAGCCCTGATGTACAGTACATGTAGATTACAAAATGTATAGTAACAAGAGAGCATTCACTGAATATGCTCTTTTGTGGTACATACAATATTTTCACCAACAGAACCTGACATTAAAGAACCCACAATACTAATAGACTGAGTTCAATGTGAATTGCATAGGTTAAGGTACATGTTTCTTCTGTCTATTTCACCTACTTATGCACCATGTACTGTGATCATCTGTGTGGTTCTTTTTCTAGAAATTATGTTTCCAGGCTCAGAGCTGAAACCTGGCACAACACCAACACCATGTGATTCTCTGATTCCAGGAAGACTCATTAACAACCATCAACATACTGTATGCAACATCTACTATATGTGAAAGCCGGCAGAGAAACCGCAGTCTGCCCTTCAGGGCAATGTTTTACATTATATTAAAAGGAAAGAACTGAAATCTATCTTCTACCAGAGACAATGAACTAAGGGCCTAATTCAGACCTGATGGCAGCAGCACAATCTTTCTCTAATGGGCAAAACCATGTGCACTGCACAAATTTAACTCTCTCTGCACATGTTACATCTGCCCCACCTGCAGTGCAAGATGGTTTTGCCCATTAGAGAAACATTTTGCTGCTGCGATCAAGTCTGAATAAAGCCCTAAGGGGGAGATTTACTAAGCAGTGAAAAGAGTGGAGAAGTGAGCTAGTGGAGAAGTTGCCTATGGCAAGAAACATTTATAATTTTCATACTATAAAAGTATACAGAGCAGCTGATTGGTTGCCATGGGCAACTTCTCCACTGGCCCACTTCTCCATTATTTTCACTGCTTAGTACATCTCCCACTAAATCATAAGATTTGCCACAGTGGTTTCTTCTGACACATGGAGGTATGGTGTAGATGGTGTTTATTGGCATCTTAGCATGTATGTTAAGTTATCAAAAATTATTTGGTTCTTGAAATAAATGAATGTATTATATAATTTAAAAAGAAATAACTAGAGATCTGTTGTTTGGTTCTCCAGAAATCTGAATCTAGACAAAAAAATTTGTGGCTCCAAAACGAACCACGTTTTTGTGAGGAGGTCCGATCCGAATCGAGTCCCACTTCAGATCTTCCTGCGGTTTTGAATTTGAATTTCAGGTTTTGGATTGCAAAAATTACATGATTTTTATCAGTTTTTATAGATTTTTTTCAATGATTATAATTTTTATATCACTTTTTAACTGAATAAAAAAACGAATCTGAACCAAAACACTTCTGGGTGGTTTTGGCAAAACACGATGATGAATTAGATCCAAAACACAAGGGCCATTCACATCTCTACAGATAACTAAGAATTTAAAAAATAAAAGTACTATTATAACAATTATTACTTATCGCAGCAACAATAATGGAGTTAATAAAGGACAAGCTACACCCCAGACACAGCATATTTAACTTACTTTCTTCAAGCAGTTGTTACAGGGCCGTTACCGCTGGGTCCACCAGATGCCTCAAAAGTTTCTTTCCCCAAGCGGTCCACCTGCTGAACTCCTGAACATTGACTGACTAGACGTACATGTAACTCACTTGTGTCCCTATGGTATACCTATCTGTATGATTTTACTTGCCCCCACACACGCACCTGCTTATCTGTTACCTATTTGACTATTGTATAGCATACTGAAGACAAATTCCTAGCATACGCAAGTGTACCTGGCCAATAAAGCTAATTCTGATGAACATTTGGTCAACAGCAATACTGTATGTCGACATTCACAAATATTGACATAAATAAAAAGTTGACATTTTCATAATGATGACATACTGTAGTTTTTTTGTGTGCATTTTATTTTATTTTAGACTGTCACGCTTAGCGTAGATTGAGGTTCCGACAACCGAGCTTGGGCTGGGAGGACAGCTGACTGTTAGGAAGTAGACGAGGTGGTTGAATGTAGTTCTTCCTCATGAGGTGGAGGCCTTGTAGGTGTAGAGTTAACTGGTGAGCAGAAGAAAGAGTGAGGACTCTGTAGGAGGTTAACTGTATCTTTAATGAAGAAACAACTGTACTCTGATTCTTGAGGAATTGAAAGACACAGGAAAAGAACTGGAGTCGATTATTGAACGATTTGAGGAAAGGAGCTAAAGATCATCGGTATTTGAGGAACTGAAAAACTGTGGTTTGTGATTGGTAGACAAGGCTGAAGGAGGCTGGGTTTTGAAGGTCTGAAGACTGTGGCTTGTGACTGGTAGATGAGGTTGAAGGAGACTGGTTTTGAAGAACTGAAAGACTGTGTCTTGGGCTTGGAAATCGAGGCTGAAGAACTCAGATTCTGAAGAAACGAAGACTGTGGTTTGGGCTAGCAAGACACCTGCAGGAACCACCGTTTAGCACCCGAAGCCCTTTAACGACCGTGAGCGAGTTGCAACGGGTTTCAGCGACAGGACAACAGCAGCGATAGGTCACGGACTGATGATAGCAACCGAAACCGGGGAACCACGAGCAGCCTGGGAGCACAGAGCTGGAGCACCTTTCACAGGAAAGTAACTTGAAGCACTGGCACTCTGTCCCTGAGCCAGTCCCCTTTTATAAGGGAAGACTGCACCGGACTGGCTGGAAGCAGAGTGTGAATTCAATTGGCAGATCTCTGGTCTCCAACATGGCTGTCCCCAGCACTGGGGACATTCTCAGCTGCAGCACTTTAGCTAACCCAGCTCCGGCGCTGGCTTCTTGAAACAGAGTCACCGCCAGAGGGCTCTGATGCAGCGACTACCCACCACTGCGCCCGGCTCACCAGACTCTGGCCCCCAACCTCCAGAAGTCGCACACGCACCCAAGGACCCGCTGCAAGCAGCTCCCTGCCGTCACAGCCGCTCCAATCACCGGGATGGCAAATCCCTGGAGACCTCACCGGAGGTAAGGCTCCGGATACTGACATAGACTAATTTTAAACCTAAGACTAACCCTAAACCGAAGCCTAAACCTAAGCCTAATCCTAAACCTAACTCTAAACCTTAGCCTATCCCTAACCTTAAACCTAACCCTAAACCTAACCCTAAACCTAAAATTGACTGTCAACATTCTGGTGTCAACATTTTTATATGTTCTCCCCTATTGAATTTGCAACCATTTCAATGACATCCCATAAAACACACATGTTGGATCATCTCTGTGCATCCACACAGCCACCTCCCACTCCCAGTCTCCCCCCAGTAACACCCACTACATTCTTATGACAATATGTTTCCATTCCTTGAAGTTCCATTGACATTTCTGCTAGAGATGAGCGGGTTCGGTTTCTCGGAATCCGAACCCGCACGAACTTCATGTTTTTTTCACGGGTCCGAGCAGACTCGGATCTTCCCGCCTTGCTCGGTTAACCCGAGCGCGCCCGAACGTCATCATGACGCTGCCGGATTCTCGCGAGACTCGGATTCTATATAAGGAGCCGCGCGTCGCCGCCATTTTCACACGTGCATTGAGATTGATAGGGAGAGGACGTGGCTGGCGTCCTCTCCATTTAGATTAGGGTTGAGAGAGAGAGAGAGATTGACCTGAGGCTGTGATACTGTAGAAGAGAGTGCAGAGTTTAGTGACTGACGACCACAGTGACCACCAGACAGTGCAGTTGTTTGTTTTATTTAATATATCCGTTCTCTGCCTGAAAAAAACGATACACACAGTGACTCAGTCACATACCATATCTGTGTGCACTGCTCAGCCCAGTGTGCTGCATCAATGTATATATATATCTGACTGTGCTCAGCTCACACAGCTTATAATTGTGGGGGAGACTGGGGAGCACTGCAGTGCCAGTTATAGGTTATAGCAGGAGCCAGGAGTACATAATATTATATTAAAATTAAACAGTGCACACTTTTGCTGCAGGAGTGCCACTGCCAGTGTGAATAGTGACCAGTGACCTGACCACCAGTATATATAATATTAGTAGTATACTATCTCTTTATCAACCAGTCTATATTAGCAGCAGACACAGTACAGTGCGGTAGTTCACGGCTGTGGCTACCTCTGTGTCGGCACTCGGCAGCCCGTCCATCATTGTATATACCACCTAACCGTGGTTTTTTTTTCTTTCTTTATAGTCATACTACTGTAGTTACGAGTATACTATCTCTTTATCAACCAGTCTATATTAGCAGCAGACACAGTACAGTGCGGTAGTTCACGGCTGTGGCTACCTCTGTGTCGGCACTCGGCAGCCCGTCCATAATTGTATATACCACCTAACCGTGGTTTTTTTTTCTTTCTTTATACATACATACTAGTTACGAGTATACTATCTCTTTATCAACCAGTCTATATTAGCAGCAGACACAGTACAGTGCGGTAGTTCACGGCTGTGGCTACCTCTGTGTCGGCACTCGGCAGCCCGTCCATAATTGTATATACCACCTAACCGTGGTTTTTTTTTCTTTCTTTATACATACATACTAGTTACGAGTATACTATCTCTTTATCAACCAGTCTATATATTAGCAGCAGACACAGTACAGTGCGGTAGTTCACGGCTGTGGCTACCTCTGTGTCGGCACTCGGCAGCCCGTCCATAATTGTATATACCACCTAACCGTGGTTTTTTTTTCTTTCTTTATACATACATACTAGTTACGAGTATACTATCTCTTTATCAACCAGTCTATATATTAGCAGCAGACACAGTACAGTGCGGTAGTTCACGGCTGTGGCTACCTCTGTGTCGGCACTCGGCAGCCCGTCCATAATTGTATATACCACCTAACCGTGGTTTTTTTTTCTTTCTTTATACATACATACTAGTTACGAGTATACTATCTCTTTATCAACCAGTCTATATATTAGCAGCAGACACAGTACAGTGCGGTAGTTCACGGCTGTGGCTACCTCTGTGTCGGCACTCGGCAGCCCGTCCATAATTGTATATACCACCTAACCGTGGTTTTTTTTTCTTTCTTTATAGTCATACTAGTTACGAGTATACTATCTCTTTATCAACCAGTCTATATTAGCAGCAGACACAGTACAGTGCGGTAGTTCACGGCTGTGGCTACCTCTGTGTCGGCACTCGGCAGCCCGTCCATAATTGTATATACCACCTAACCGTGGTTTTTTTTTCTTTCTTTATACATACATACTAGTTACGAGTATACTATCTCTTTATCAACCAGTCTATATATTAGCAGCAGACACATTACAGTGCGGTAGTTCACGGCTGTGGCTACCTCTGTGTCGGCACTCGGCAGCCCGTCCATAATTGTATATACCACCTAACCGTGGTTTTTTTTTCTTTCTTTATACATACATACTAGTTACGAGTATACTATCTCTTTATCAACCAGTCTATATTAGCAGCAGACACAGTACAGTGCGGTAGTTCACGGCTGTGGCTACCTCTGTGTCGGCACTCGGCAGCCCGTCCATAATTGTATATACCACCTAACCGTGGTTTTTTTTTCTTTCTTTATACATACATACTAGTTACGAGTATACTATCTCTTTATCAACCAGTCTATATATTAGCAGCAGACACAGTACAGTGCGGTAGTTCACGGCTGTGGCTACCTCTGTGTCGGCACTCGGCAGCCCGTCCATAATTGTATATACCACCTAACCGTGGTTTTTTTTTCTTTCTTTATACATACATACTAGTTACGAGTATACTATCTCTTTATCAACCAGTCTATATTAGCAGCAGACACAGTACAGTGCGGTAGTTCACGGCTGTGGCTACCTCTGTGTCGGCACTCGGCAGCCCGTCCATAATTGTATATACCACCTAACCGTGTTTTTTTTTTCTTTCTTTATACATACATACTAGTTACGAGTATACTATCTCTTTATCAACCAGTCTATATTAGCAGCAGACACAGTACAGTGCGGTAGTTCATGGCTGTGGCTACCTCTGTGTCGGCACTCGGCAGCCCGTCCATAAATGTATATACCACCTAACCGTGGTTTTTTTTTCTTTCTTTATACATACATACTAGTTACGAGTATACTATCTCTTTATCAACCAGTCTATATATTAGCAGCAGACACAGTACAGTGCGGTAGTTCACGGCTGTGGCTACCTCTGTGTCGGCACTCGGCAGCCCGTCCATAATTGTATATACCACCTAACCGTGGTTTTTTTTTCTTCTTTATACATACATACTACTACGACATCTCTTTATCAACCAGTCTATATTAGCAGCAGACACAGTACAGTACGGTAGTTCATGGCTGTGGCTACCTCTGTGTCTGCACTCGGCAGGCAGTCCGTCCATAATTGTATACCACCTAACCGTGGTTTTTTTTTCTTTCTTCTTTATACATACATAGTTACATAGACATCTCTTTATCAACCAGTCTATATTAGCAGCAGACACAGTACAGTACGGTAGTTCACGGCTGTGGCTACCTCTGTGTCTGCACTCGGCAGGCAGTCCATAATTGTATACTAGTATCCATCTCCATTGTTTACCTGAGGTGCCTTTTAGTTGTGCCTATTAAAATATGGAGAACAAAAATGTTGAGGTTCCAAAATTAGGGAAAGATCAAGATCCACTTCCACCTCGTGCTGAAGCTGCTGCCACTAGTCATGGCCGAGACGATGAAATGCCAGCAACGTCGTCTGCCAAGGCCGATGCCCAATGTCATAGTACAGAGCATGTCAAATCCAAAACACCAAATATCAGAAAAAAAAGGACTCCAAAACCTAAAATAAAATTGTCGGAGGAGAAGCGTAAACTTGCCAATATGCCATTTACCACACGGAGTGGCAAGGAACGGCTGAGGCCCTGGCCTATGTTCATGGCTAGTGGTTCAGCTTCACATGAGGATGGAAGCACTCAGCCTCTCGCTAGAAAAATGAAAAGACTCAAGCTGGCAAAAGCAGCACAGCAAAGAACTGTGCATTCTTCGAAATCCCAAATCCACAAGGAGAGTCCAATTGTGTCGGTTGCGATGCCTGACCTTCCCAACACTGGACGTGAAGAGCATGCGCCTTCCACCATTTGCACGCCCCCTGCAAGTGCTGGAAGGAGCACCCGCAGTCCAGTTCCTGATAGTCAGATTAAAGATGTCAGTGTTGAAGTACACCAGGATGAGGAGGATATGGGTGTTGCTGGCGCTGGGGAGGAAATTGACCAGGAGGATTCTGATGGTGAGGTGGTTTGTTTAAGTCAGGCACCCGGGGAGACACCTGTTGTCCGTGGGAGGAATATGGCCGTTGACATGCCAGGTGAAAATACCAAAAAAATCAGCTCTTCGGTGTGGAGGTATTTCACCAGAAATGCGGACAACAGGTGTCAAGCCGTGTGTTCCCTTTGTCAAGCTGTAATAAGTAGGGGTAAGGACGTTAACCACCTCGGAACATCCTCCCTTATACGTCACCTGCAGCGCATTCATAATAAGTCAGTGACAAGTTCAAAAACTTTGGGTGACAGCGGAAGCAGTCCACTGACCAGTAAATCCCTTCCTCTTGTAACCAAGCTCACGCAAACCACCCCACCAACTCCCTCAGTGTCAATTTCCTCCTTCCCCAGGAATGCCAATAGTCCTGCAGGCCATGTCACTGGCAATTCTGACGAGTCCTCTCCTGCCTGGGATTCCTCCAATGCATCCTTGCGTGTAACGCCTACTGCTGCTGGCGCTGCTGTTGTTGCCGCTGGGAGTCGATGGTCATCCCAGAGGGGAAGTCGTAAGCCCACTTGTACTACTTCCAGTAAGCAATTGACTGTTCAACAGTCCTTTGCGAGGAAGATGAAATATCACAGCAGTCATCCTACTGCAAAGCGGATAACTGAGGCCTTGGCATCCTGGGTGGTGAGAAACGTGGTTCCGGTATCCATCATTACTGCAGAGCCAACTAGAGACTTGTTGGAGGTACTGTGTCCCCGGTACCAAATACCATCTAGGTTCCATTTCTCTAGGCAGGCGATACCGAAAATGTACACAGACCTCAGAAAAAGAGTCACCAGTGTCCTAAAAAATGCAGCTGTACCCAATGTCCACTTAACCACGGACATGTGGACAAGTGGAGCAGGGCAGGGTCAGGACTATATGACTGTGACAGCCCACTGGGTAGATGTATGGACTCCCGCCGCAAGAACAGCAGCGGCGGCACCAGTAGCAGCATCTCGCAAACGCCAACTCTTTCCTAGGCAGGCTACGCTTTGTATCACCGGTTTCCAGAATACGCACACAGCTGAAAACCTCTTACGGCAACTGAGGAAGATCATCGCGGAATGGCTTACCCCAATTGGACTCTCCTGTGGATTTGTGGCATCGGACAACGCCAGCAATATTGTGTGTGCATTAAATATGGGCAAATTCCAGCACGTCCCATGTTTTGCACATACCTTGAATTTGGTGGTGCAGAATTTTTTTAAAAAACGACAGGGGCGTGCAAGAGATGCTGTCGGTGGCCAGAAGAATTGCGGGACACTTTCGGCGTACAGGCACCACGTACAGAAGACTGGAGCACCACCAAAAACTACTGAACCTGCCCTGCCATCATCTGAAGCAAGAAGTGGTAACGAGGTGGAATTCAACCCTCTATATGCTTCAGAGGTTGGAGGAGCAGCAAAAGGCCATTCAAGCCTATACAATTGAGCACGATATAGTAGGTGGAATGCACCTGTCTCAAGCGCAGTGGAGAATGATTTCAACGTTGTGCAAGGTTCTGATGCCCTTTGAACTTGCCACACGTGAAGTCAGTTCAGACACTGCCAGCCTGAGTCAGGTCATTCCCCTCATCAGGCTTTTGCAGAAGAAGCTGGAGACATTGAAGGAGGAGCTAACACGGAGCGATTCCGCTAGGCATGTGGGACTTGTGGATGGAGCCCTTAATTCGCTTAACAAGGATTCACGGGTGGTCAATCTGTTGAAATCAGAGCACTACATTTTGGCCACCGTGCACGATCCTAGATTTAAAGCCTACCTTGGATCTCTCTTTCCGGCAGACACAAGTCTGCTGGGGTTGAAAGACCTGCTGGTGACAAAATTGTCAAGTCAAGCGGAACGCGACCTGTCAACATCTCCTCCTTCACATTCTCCCGCAACTGGGGGTGCGAGGAAAAGGCTCAGAATTCCGAGCCCACCCGCTGGCGGTGATGCAGGGCAGTCTGGAGCGACTGCTGATGCTGACATCTGGTCCGGACTGAAGGACCTGACAACGATTACGGACATGTCGTCTACTGTCACTGCATATGATTCTCTCAACATTGATAGAATGGTGGAGGATTAAATGAGTGACCGCATCCAAGTAGGCACGTCACACAGTCCGTACTTATACTGGCAGGAAAAAGAGGCAATTTGGAGGCCCTTGCACAAACTGGCTTTATTCTACCTAAGTTGCCCTCCCACAAGTGTGTACTCCGAAAGAGTGTTTAGTGCCGCCGCTCACCTTGTCAGCAATCGGCGTACGAGGTTACATCCAGAAAATGTGGAGAAGATGATGTTCATTAAAATGAATTATAATCAATTCCTCCGCGGAGACATTGACCAGCAGCAATTGCCTCCACAAAGTACACAGGGAGCTGAGATGGTGGATTCCAGTGGGGACGAATTGATAATCTGTGAGGAGGGGGATGTACACGGTGATATATCGGAGGGTGAAGATGAGGTGGACATCTTGCCTCTGTAGAGCCAGTTTGTGCAAGGAGAGATTAATTGCTTCTTTTTTGGGGGGGGTCCAAACCAACCCGTCATATCAGTCACAGTCGTGTGGCAGACCCTGTCACTGAAATGATGGGTTGGTTAAAGTGTGCATGTCCTGTTTATACAACATAAGGGTGGGTGGGAGGGCCCAAGGACAATTCCATCTTGCACCTCTTTTTTCTTTTCTTTTTCTTTGCATCATGTGCTGATTGGGGAGGGTTTTTTGGAAGGGACATCCTGCGTGACACTGCAGTGCCACTCCTAAATGGGCCCGGTGTTTGTGTCGGCCACTAGGGTCGCTAATCTTACTCACACAGTCAGCTACCTCATTGCGCCTCTTTTTTTCTTTGCGTCATGTGCTGTTTGGGGAGGGTTTTTTGGAAGGGACATCCTGCGTGACACTGCAGTGCCACTCCTAGATGGGCCCGGTGTTTGTGTCGGCCACTAGGGTCGCTAATCTTACTCACACAGCTACCTCATTGCGCCTCTTTTTTTCTTTGCGTCATGTGCTGTTTGGGGAGGGTTTTTTGGAAGGGCCATCCTGCGTGACACTGCAGTGCCACTCCTAGATGGGCCCGGTGTTTGTGTCGGCCACTAGGGTCGCTTATCTTACTCACACAGCGACCTCGGTGCAAATTTTAGGACTAAAAATAATATTGTGAGGTGTGAGGTATTCAGAATAGACTGAAAATGAGTGTAAATTATGGTTTTTGAGGTTAATAATACTTTGGGATCAAAATGACCCCCAAATTCTATGATTTAAGCTGTTTTTTAGTGTTTTTTGAAAAAAACACCCGAATCCAAAACACACCCGAATCCGACAAAAAAAAATCGGTGAGGTTTTGCCAAAACGCGTTCGAACCCAAAACACGGCCGCGGAACCGAACCCAAAACCAAAACACAAAACCCGAAAAATTTCAGGCGCTCATCTCTAATTTCTGCAAGTAATTCTGTTTGAAAGGTTGCATTCTGGCACCATGCACCAATTACAATTTTCAATAACCTCTCTGTCAGCTACCAACTACTTCAATTTAAAAGTTAATTTGATTAGGGACATAAAATTCTAGGGACAGAGTATATGAAAAAATTAAATACAAGCTGGGGAAAAAAACACACCTATAGGGTGATAATTCGATGAATCACCAATACCAACAAGGATAACCAGACTGCAACTTTAATGACAAATCTGCAAGAAAGAACAACAAAAAATGAAAATAATGCAGTGCAAAGATTTATATAAAAAAGAGAAAATAACAAAACTAGAATTTATATGCTTCAATATTATTATAATTTATATCTAAATTAAAACATGCATCACAAAACAAATACTGTACTGACATTATCATGTGCACAGTGTAAAATATACCAACAGAATTTTATAGCAGATATCTAAACTGGAGATCACATTCAGCGGTGCAAGTGGGCGGGTACGGGTGGGTACAGCGTACCCTTAAGAATCTAGCCGTGAGTATGCCGTACCCGCCGCTCCTCGCTGCTCCTTCCCTCCACTGCTCACCGCCGCTGCGAGGGGAGGAGAGTGCAGCATTCGCCTGTCCTGCCCTTCTGTGTCTTCCTTCAATTCAGCTCTGGCCTGTGAGCCAATCAGACCTCGCGGTCCGGCAGCCTCGGCTGCCGGTCCGCAAGCTCTGATTGGCTCACGGATCGGCGCTGAATTGAAGGAAGATTCCCGCTCCGCCGCCGAAGACTGTGGGGCAGGAGAGGCACAGGCTGCACTCTCCTCCCCTCACACACACACACAGGACAGCAGCAGCAGTGAGCAGCAGGTGAAGGGAGGGCATGTATACCTGGCACTGGGGGCATATCTGGCACTAGGGGAACATGTGTATCTGGCACTGTGGGCATAACTGGCACTGGAGGGACATGTGTATCTGGCACTGGGTGCATATCTGACACTGATGGCATATCTGGCACTGGGGGGACATGTGTATCTGGCACTGGGGGCATATCTGGCACTAGGGGACACATGTGTATCTGGCACTGTGGGCATATCTGGCACTGCGGGGACATGTGTATCTGGCACTGGGGGCATATCTGGCATTGGGGGACATGTGTAACTGGCACTGGGGGCATATCTGGCACTGCGGTGACATGTGTATCTGGCACTGCGGGGCATATCTGACACTGAGGGCATTTCTAGCACTGGGGAGACATGTGTATCTGGTACTGGGGGCATTTCTGTATCTGGCACTGAGGGCCTATTTGGCACTGTGGGGGCATTTCTGTAACTAGCACTGGGAGGCAATATATATCTGAAACAGTGGGGGCATTTGTGTATCTGGCACTGTGAGGCAATGTATATCTGGCACTCTGATGGCATTTGTGTATCTGGCACTGTGGGACAATGTTTATGTGGCACTGTGAGGCAATGTATATCTGACACTCTGGGGGCATTTGTGTATCTGGCACTGTGGGGCAATGTGTATCTGGCACTGTGAGGCAATGTATATCTGGCACTGTGAGGCAATGTGTATTTGGCACTATTGGGGTCATATGTGCATCTGCCCCTCCCCCATATGTGTATCATGCCCACATTTTCATTGGCCATGGCCCATGTGGCATTTAGCCACACCCATTTTCTGGCGCGCGCACACAGTACCTATAAGACATTTTTTCTACTTGCACCACTGATCACAACATACTGTATTGTTAATTGGACTTCTACCTACCAATAAAAAAAGGTCTTATTATTCATTAACCTAAAAATGTAACAGTTATTAAAGTTTATTAACTTTGATGTTTTCCAAAATGAATGAAATTTGGTTATTCATTATTATGCATTAGAGAAATTGGAGTCTACAGAGCAGATTCAATAAATAAAGGGGTATACCCTTTGGCCAATTGTCTACTTGGACTGATTTAATTTGTGCTACATCCCTGCGTGTTAAGCCATGTTGGGTATAAAATACCGGCGCTCAGGTTGCCGGCAGTCAGAATACCGACATGGCATCCCAATGGTGGGAATCCCGACAGCGGAAAGGTAAGTATACTTACCTTTCCCCAATGGCTCCCTAACCCTCCCCACAGAGGCTGATATTGAAGAATACATATGAATGCCATGCTTTTGGGGGGTTTTACCATTATACTAGGTAGATATAAAAAAAATAAGTTTTTAAAACTTTCATGAAATATTGTTTGGCGAAACATTTTAGACATTTCACTGTCCGATACTTGGTTGAGTCCAATGCCCACCAGAGTGCAAAAATGGATTATTTAATGAAACATAATCATACAGTATGATGTACCATATGCTGTAAAGCCTTTGCATTGAGGTATAAGCTTCAGCTTTGCCTATTTTGTGATACAAATGTAAGAAAAAAACAAAGTCTTAAACATGGGCCCCTGTTTAACTATGAAGAATGATAACATACTGTAGGAAAATATTGATGTTTGTAGGTAACAAATTGCAGCATTTCAATCATTTCCCATAATTTGCTAAGAGGAGGTTGGAATCTAGTTGCCTCTCATTCTCTTAATAATGGGAAGAAATATCAGATGAAACTAATGGGAAATTCAGCCCTAAAGCAAAGTATGTATAGCCTCATTATATGTAAAGACCTTCATTATATTGTTTTTATAGAATATAAGGTGATATGTACAATTTAGTGATAGGTAATTGCTTCTTGGTTATTTTACATTCAAATTAATCACAATTACAAAAGGTATGACCAAAAATCCCATGGCACAGCAATCCATAGAAATATATCTTATTACTGTAATTGTTTTAACAAGAATTTCATATGGAAACTGGTGGTTTTAAAAAGTAATTTAGAATGTACAGTTATTATATTGTTTAATTAAATATTTTCATCACAAATAACATTATCAGAGGCAGTTTTGTTATTTTCTTAACTTTTCTACAGAATACTGGAATGTCTCATACTGTATGCAAAGAAAAAATAAACACATCTGACTCATGTTGAAGAATTACAGTCTTCATTTACCTCAGGTTTGGGTTCAAACAGAAATCTGTGGTAATTAGGGCTTTTTGCCATTACTGCGGCTGACACGGCTGCATTAACCCACTCAATTAGGAATATATGGGTTAATGCATATTAGCCATGGGTTTACCACAGGAGAAAATGGGATTATATTTTTACTATCTCCTAACTTTAAAGCTTGATGCTATCCTCCCACTGTAAGCCCAGTTGATAATTAAGCATCTTCTAGAAATCAGCACCCATCTTTTATTTATCTAAGTAGAGATGTGCGTGGAGACCCCCATGTTTTGATTTTCATGATTGTATTTTGGTTTAGGCAAAACCACTCTCAAGTGTTTTGGTTGGGATTCAGCTTTTGGTTCTTTTAAAAATCGATAATCATTAATAATAATTGATAAAAACAAAAAAACTTTTGTTTGGCAATCCAAAACTCAAAATTCTGGGTTAAAATCTGAACTCCGAACTGTGGGAAGATGTGAACTGGGACTTGGTTCAAACTGGATCTCCTCGGGAGATCCAGACTGGGTTTTGGTTCCGATTGGATACACAAAATTTGGGTGGATTTGGATTTATGAAGAACCGAATCACACATTTTTAGATCTAAATTGTGTGCAACCAAGACCAAAAGCAGACATCTCTCTGAGTGATTCCCTCTTGTCCTTTTTTAGATACAATAAAGAGACCACATCACTGATTAGTTACTGTAGAAGCATGGCGAGTTGCTATCAAACACAGTAAGCGTCACGAACTTGAACTATTCTATGAGTTTGGGATTTCCTCAACTTAAACTACAAGCTCTTCAAAACAAGAAACTCTCTATCCTGTAGTGTCATGAACATTGCTGTTTTTTTATAGCAAAATCGTTATATTTATTTCCAACTAGCTGTTCTACCTGTTCTTTGCACGGTAGTTTCTGATGTTCACGGTTGTAAATATAAATGAGTGCTACAAATTTGGTAAATCTATGGAGATGTAAATTTGAGACGTCTTAATGTAAGTAAATATTAATTCATGGTTCTTGACGTTAACCGAGGAGCACCCGTAACAGATACAGTAAAAAGTGACAGGACAATATTTGTAGTTTATAAAATTCTACCCACTGGAGGTGCAATACAAATTTTGATCCGATTGTCCATTTGGGCATTATCATTCACGCAGCGTAAGCCACGCATCGGTTTATCCTTTTTTATGTCAACCCCCTGTTCATCCCCTTAGGAGAGGTTTATTAAAATTAGAATTACATAGTTTTCCTATTTCCCACCTGAAGACTACCTACTGTATGTTAAATTTCAACTTCCTAACATATCGGGAAGTAACAGAATTAGTGATGAGTTTAGTCAGTCAGTGAGTGAGAGATACGGTAATAAAATAACAGGACCATTTTTGTAGTTAATGAAATTCTACCCATTTGAGGTGCAATTCAAATTTTCATCTGATTGTCCGTTTGGGCATGCAACACAAGCCACGCATCATTGATGACTTAATTATGCCAACCCCCTTTTCATCCCCTTAGGAGAGGTTTATTAAAATTCTAATTATGCTGTTTTCCTGTTTCCTACCTGAAGAATACCTATGTTAAATTTCATCTTCCTAACATATCGGGAAGTAAGAGAGTTAGTGATGAGTCAGTCAGTTAGTGAGGGCTTTCATATTTTTAATATATATAGATTAGGTACTGTATGTTGGCCAAGAATGAGCTGCAGGTATTCAGGGTCGATTTGTCTTAGGTAAACTAATTCACAACTTGCAATGGCAAACTATCCCAATGTCAAGGGCAAGCATGAAATTACAAATTGCAAGGGCTAATTATCCCTTTCTAAGCAAGTATATAGAGGTACCTAACCCCCATGCCAATACACTATTCAGGCCCTCTCAGTTGAAAAGTACAGCTGACCCCATGAAGGTGAAATCAGCCTACCAGTGCATTGAATGGAAGCACAACCCTCCTACTGCAGCAGGATGGAAGCTGCACTGTCGATCTTTCCTTTCCAGTAATAAAGCCAACAGAAAAGATATAAAGGGAAGGGTGGGTGATCAGGAGCAAAGATGCAGTAAGGACCCTTGACAGACCTACACTACTAGTAATAACCTGCCCCTAATCCAACCCCACACCAATCCCCAGAAACTCAAACCAATGTCATTCAATTAATAAACCCTCCCCCATAACCATTAATCTCTTCTGTCCTTGCCTAGAGGTTTATGGGTTCTTCAACATATCAAGTGAAAAAAACAGGTGACAGCAAAATTAATTGCAATCTGTCTTGTTACATTTTAGTTGCAGGAAATAGAAGAAAGAGAAGTAGGTAAAGAAAAGTAAAAAGAATTACAGGTTGAGTCTTCCCTATTTGAAAATCTGATATCCAAAAAATTCCCAAATCCAAATTTTTTTGAGCTGACTGAAGTAGTAACACCTCTGCTTTCTGATGGCTAAATGTACAAAAACTTTGATTTATGCATAAAAATTGTTACAAAATATTGTATACAATTACCTTCAGGCAGTGTGTATAAGGTGTATATAAAACATAAATGCATTTTATGCTTAGACTTGGGATCCATCCCCAAGATATCTTATTAAGGTTTGCAAATATTCCAAAATATGGAAAAATCTGGTCCCAAGCATTTTGCTAATGGAAGACTCACCATGTATAGGATCAGAATGGCAGGCTACAAAGCAAGAGAGAGTAAAGAGAAAGGAGAAAGCAGGGAACAGAGGAAGAGGAGGGCAAAGACAAAGAGGAAGTCAGATGAGGTGCTGATGCTTCAAATTAAATTGCATGGACATGTATGTGAAAATGAGCCATTAACGATTTCCTAACTTTGAGAATAGTCATAGCCAAATTATTCTGAATGCTTGTACTATGCTCCATCTTGTAAATACTGTATGCCATGTACAGTATATTTTTTTTGTATGAGCTTTTTTACAGAGGAATCACCACAATCCGATAAGTGGCGGCTGATACAACATTTTAGAACAATTTGGTTTTGTGTTTTGAGGATGGCTGGTATTTTTATGGGTGGGAGGAAGAACCTGTGAGAGAGAGGAACTTGACATCAAACAGGGAGTATAAAAATTGCCTCAATATGGGCAACAATATAAAACATTTTTGGGCCGTGCCAACATATGTGGCTAAAAGAGTCAGTTGCAGAGCAGTCTCTTCAGCAGATCAGATCAACCCAAAATAAATAATTAGATCAGGTTGGGCTAATTTTCTGTTTTACATTTTACTTAGAATGTTACCCTTTATTTTACACAGCAGTACATACTGCAAATAAAATCTATATTCTTTTTTTATTGATTGGACTCACAAGCAGCACATTAACATGCACTTCCAAAAAAAGCTCAACATTACCTCAATATGACACACAAATCAAGAACAAATCAATAGAATAAATTTGAATGCATTTATTTAATCACGTAAAATCCAAGCTGCATTAACACTGTACATTAAAACCTAGCACAGTGCTATCCCTGCAAAACATTTATTAACGTCTTTAAAAATAGATTAATTAGTTACTGGTCTTAGATTGTTAGAGGTCAAACTTTGTACAATGAAGGATGTCTTTGTGAAGGAGGAATTTCATATTAGTCCTCAGATCTGATGGATAAGGATAAATTTAGTTTAGTCGACACTGTGGGGTAAATTTACTAAACACAGCAACCAAGCAGGTGCACATGGAGAGTTCACCAACTGTCACATTTTCCAGAGCACAATGGTGATGCATTGTAAATGGCAGGTGTACTTTGGCCACATAACTCCAAAACAAAGCAACCAATTACAACAGCAATATTTTTCTGCAAATTCACTGACCTTTAATTTGGTATATGATGTGTCCTGCTCTATATGATGTGCCATGGTCATGCAATGGCATCATAGAAATATGTCACTCATAAATGTCATAATTCTGCTATTAATATACAATAATAATAATAATAATAATAATACAGTTTTCCTTCCTAAGCATTGGCCTATATGTATATTCATAGAGTTTGGTATGGAAGGACGACAGTAACTAAGTCGACAGTGTCTTGGTCGACCACTATTGGTCAACAGTAACTAGGTCGATAGGGTCTCTAGGTCGACATGGTCTAGGTCAACAAGTCAAAAGGTCGGCATGAGTTTTTGATGGTTTTTTTTGTGTCGTTTTCTCCGTACAGTGAACGGGAACCCCAATTTAATGCACCGTGTCACCTCGCGTGGCTCACTTCGCTCTCCGTGCTTCGGGCAAGGTGCCTCGCTCCGCTACCGCTGCATTCGGCACAGATTACTATTCCCAATAGTAGTCCGCGTGGATCGTTAAATATGAAAAAGTTCAAATAAAGAAAAAAAATTGTGAATAACTCGTCGACCTTTTCACATGTCGACCTAGAAAATATCAACCTAGAGACCCTGTTGACCTAGTTACTGTTGACCAATAGTGGCCAACCTAGTTATTGTCGACCTAGAGACTGGATCCCCTAATTATAATGTCTCATCCACGGGTTCCATTAAATAAATTATCCACACAATTATCCACAAAGGCTGTCGCTTTCTAACAGTGGAGAAAGTTTAATTGCCTTTATAATAGAGACAGAATTTGTGGTTAATAAATGGATGTAACAATTGTGTTATTTATTTAAACCCCATGGAACATATTCTTTTAGAAAATAACTTTTTAACTTTTGCCTCCTCTGCTTGTATAGAAACCCTCCTCCATAATCATCAAAATGAGTAAGAATAGGGGGGGCGTGGCCTGGACCTGGCTCTGAGCAGACGTGCAGTTTCAGAGCTCCTGCTGCCTGAGGCCAGATTTCTGCTAAATATCTGTCCCCTGCGGCTTGTTTCCTCCTCCCCTACCACACCTGTAGCCCCGCTTGGCGTGCGGATCTCAGGGAGATTTCAAAGTGGCCCCCCGAGACGTTTGGTGACTGCGGCCTACCACCCCTGTTGAGACCGGGGCCTTGAGTTTGGCGCCTCCCCGGCCGTGAGCTCCGGGGACGTGCTGGAGCTGGACCGGGATCGGTGGTGGCTCTCTCCTGCCCCGGACGAAGTTCCCCCGCTGCCTACCATCTGCTCTGGAGCTCCCGGACCGGCGGTGAGATCAGGGCTCCTCTGTCTGCCCTCCTGAGCTGCGGCTGCGGCAGGCCGACGTCTGTCCCTCTCCTCCCGGCGGCCATCTTCTTCCACACGACTGCCTCTCCTGCTGCCCCGTCCCGCTCCGGCGAGCGCCGGCCGCGCTCCTCCGCTCCCCAGATCACCTGGAAGCCCTCCTACGGTGAAGTGGAGTGGCTGGCTGCCTCCCTCGGAGCTCCGGCCGTTCGCGGCCTATATCAGACCCGGGAGCTGCGGCCTAGATTTGGGCCTCCCCCGCCGGAAGTGCCATATCAACGTGGAAGCCCGGTGCTGCCCCCCTGCCCAGCCTGCCTGAACTCCTGGGTGGCAGTTATTATTCAACTACTCTCCTGTCTGCTGATCCCTGCATCCTGCAACAGGGAAGTGCCTAGAGGGAAGTGTGCCCTATCAGACCTGTCCTGTTTCACATTATTTAACGTGCAGTGCTGCTGGACCCTGGCTGTTTGCCTGACCTCTCACCCCTCTCTCCCGGCTGGGAGCCTTCCGTCTGGGTCCCGCAGGATGGAGATGACCCTCTGCCTGGCCTTGTCTGGTACCGATCTTCTGATGTAGTCCAGACCGCTAGTCCGCCACCACCCGTGCTCTTTATGCTTACCTAACTCTCCGCCATATATTCTACAAGATCCTGAGCTTCTTTATCATCGTCATTCCGCCTACGGAACCTCATTTCATTGGAATGCCTCCTAAAAAGGTCAAAGGGGTGCTGCCTCCCAGAGTATCTTTTCCACCTCAGAAGACGGCCCCTGCCGCCTCTTCTCTACGGAAGTCCTCGGTTGCCGCTTCCCCAGAAGATACCCCTTGCAGCCCTGCCTCTATGCTGGGGTTTGACCCTGATTCTGATGCACCTCTCACGGTCAAACTCTGTATCTGGCTCTCTCAGCGTTTAAATCTGAGTTGACTCAAGATCTCACAGCCGCTCTTCGGGAGGTTAAGACGGAGCTGCACGCTATAGGAGACCGTACGGACCATTTAGAGAGGAAAGTAGAGGAACTGGTCTCGTCTCATAATGACCTCATAACGGCCCACGATCAGCAGCAAAGTGACTTTGAGGCATTTAAACTCAAGATTGCAGATATAGAGGACAGATCCCGGCGCAATAATATTAAGATCCGAGGCATCCCCGACTTCGTGCAGAATTCCGAGTTGGAGAATTACGCTACTGTGCTGTTCCAGAAACTTCTGCATAGAGCCGACCCTAAAGAGCTGCTTATAGACAGGATCCATAGACTGCCTAAACCACGCTCAGTTGCTCCCTCGCTCCCGAGAGATATGCTCCTGAGGGTGCATTTCTTTACAACCAAAGAACGCATCCTGAAAGCGGACAGGGAGGCGGGCGACTCCGACTCGGATGTTCTTGGCGGCTTACAACTGTTTCTGGACTTCTCTGCTCTGACCTTGGCCAAACGACGAGCATTCCTCCCTATCACCTTGGCACTTCGCGACCAGGACATCACGTACAGATGGGGTTTTCCGGTGTAGCTCGTCATCTCGTATGAAAATAAGTTCTACACAGTGACTTCACTGGAGACTGGAGTCAAACTACTGGCGGAGTGGGATATCTCTGTCACGCTGCCTCCTGGATCCAAGAAACAGCCTGCCCTGCACTCGGAATGGGTCACCACCTGAAGTTGACGTCTTCAGCTTTGGTTTTCACGTTGGACTGTCTCCGGTACCGTTATCACAGCATGGACTCAGCCATTATCCTTGTTGTGGTCACGTGAGTTGCCCTGTGTGCAGATGTGTTAATGGTGTCCCATCTCTCCATGTTTATATCTTAGTTATATGTATCTGTTTTTTCTTTTGTTCTAATTTGTATTGTTGGTAGGCATATTTGTTCCTGCTTACTTTTATTTTCCCTGTTCAGTTTCATGCTAGGCCACATGTTCCCCCCTGGTAATATACTACTGCATTTTTTTGCTTTCCTTGCAGTAGTTATGCCGACCTAATGTACTGGGTCGTTTTGGTTTGTTCCTTTCCTCTCCCCTCCCTTCACCCTTCCTCCCCCCCACCCCCTATTTTATGTTGTAGGTATTCGCTGTTTGAGACAACCCTACTTCTGTATGTGTCAAGGTCTTTCACCTCCCACAACGTGCATTAGTTTGCTCCGATGGTCCAGGTATTATCCATGAATGTCAAGGGGCTGAACTCCCCTAATAAGCGTAGGCTGGTTTTGGGTTATTTTGCTAGGCATAAAGCTGATATTGTCACGCTGCAGGAGACACACTTTTCATCTGTAGCACCTCCTATTTTTAAAGATCGTAGATTCCCTCTAGGTTATTTTGCTAATGGCCCTTTTAAGAGGAACGGTGTGGCCATATTGTTTAGGGACTCCATCTCCATTATTTTGCATTCTCAGATAGCTGATAAAAATGGCCGGTATCTTATACTGAGCGGCCTCTTAAACGATAAGCCGGTCACTTTGGTCTCTGCATATGCCCCGAATTCAAACCAAGTTGCTTTTATCCGTAAGTTATGTGTAGCTATTCAGAAGATTCGTACGGGCTCCCTTCTGCTCACGGGGGATTTTAATTTAGTCCTTGACCCTAAACTGGACAGGTCTCCTAGGCCCTCTCCCCCCTCATCAACCTCCACCAACGCCCCCTCCTTAGCCTTTTGTAACCTCTTAGCTGAATTTGACCTCTATGACATCTGGCGAGTGCAAAACCCTACTGGTCGGGAGTACACTTATTATTCCCCCGTCCACAACTCTTACTCCCGTATTGATTTTATGTTTTCGGACAAATGGACCCTCCAGTTTGCCAGATCCACGGACATTCTCCCTATAACTTGGTCAGACCATGCCCCGCTGACTCTTAAATGGGATGTTGCTAGTCAACACTCTCCCCCCCGCCCTTGGAGACTCTCTCCTCACTTGCTGTCTAACCCAGTCTAAAAAAAAATCATAGTTGACAGTGTCTCGTCCTATATGGAATTTAATTCCCCCTCGGACACGTCCACCCTGAACTTCTGGTGCGCACTTAAAGCCGTCACCTGGGGGGCAGCGATTCATGCAGGAGCACAGCTTAAGAAACTTAACCTACAACGTCAGACTGATTTGGAGCTCAAGCTGAAGGAATTAGAGGACAAAAATCAATCTAGACCTACGAAAACCCTACAGAAGCAGTTAGCCGACATTAGGTCCTAATTCCAGAAATTACTTATGGCGCGCACCCAGGCTTCACTAAATAGGATGCGTCAGAAGTTTTATCTAGCAGGGAACAGGCCGGGGAAAATGCTTGCCCGTAAACTTAGGGCTCAGCAGGCTCGGAATAGAATCAAGCTCATTGTATCCCCCACAGGCACCAAAATTTCTAACCCAAGGGAGATAGCGTATCAGTTTGCCAACTTCTACTCCCAACTTTATAACCTCTCGACTGATCCTTCTACCCCCCAGCCTACCCCTTCCTCTATCAACTCCTTCTTAGCTGATATTAACCTCCCAACTATTTCAGACGATCAATTAGCATTACTGAATGCCCCTTGGTCCTTATCGGAAACCCTTCAAGTGATCAAGTATCTTCCTCGGGGTAAGGCGCCGGGCCCCGATGGCTTCATTAAGGACTTTTATGTTTCGCTCCAAGACCTCCTAGCTCCCTCTCTGGTGGCAGTTTACAACGACATTACCTCTCGGAGCATCCTCCCTGAGGAGATGCTCGAGGCGCGTATTGTCACGATCCCTAAACCGGGCAAAGATGTGACCTCTTGTCAAAATTACCGTCCCATTGCGTTATTGAATGGGGACATTAAAATATAGGCTAAATTAATAGCTTCTCGATTGAACCCCCTCTTCCCATCCTTGATACATCCGGACCAGGTTGGCTTTATCCCGGGAAGACAAGCGTCTGATAATACAAGCAGGGTTTTTAACCTTGTCGATTCCCTAGCCCCTAAGCATGGTCTCCTTCTGCTATCTTTGGATGCAGAGAAGGCCTTTGATCGGTTAAACTGGTCTTATATGCAAGAAGTTCTACTAAAATTTGGCCTGCGCGATCGCATCCTCTCTTCGATATTAGCCCTGTATAGCTCCCCGTCGGCCCGGGTCTTCAGTAATGTTTTTTTATCTTGCTCTTTTCCAACTTACAATGGCACCCGCCAGGGCTGCCCTCTCTCCCCTCTCATTTTTGTACTGGCCATTGAGCCATTGGCAGCTAGGCTTCGAGCGGACCTGCAGTTCCCTGGACTGTGATTAGGCGCCTCGCTACACAAACTATGTTTGTTCGCGGACAATGTTCTTTTATTTGTAACAGACCCTTGCACTACACTTCCCCATTTGCACAATATTTTAGATGTGTACTCTGCAGCATCCTATTATAAATTAAACGCCTCTATGACCGATGCTCTGCCCATTAATCTCACACACTCCTTGCCCCCATTACGCGCTAAGTACCCATACAACTGGCAAACATCCTCGATATGATATCTGGGTATCTACATTCCCCCATCTACCTCTTCTGTTTTTGAGATTAATCTTCCTTCTTTGTTGTCCTCCCTTCAGCTGTTCACCAAATCATGGCTCAACTATGAAGTTTCTTGGTTGGGGCGTCTGGCTGCTTTTAAGATGTCATTGCTCCCAAAACTGATGTTCCTGTTCCGAACTATCCCTTTTATTTTCCCCAAGAAATATCTAGATAAGGCCACTACAATCCTCACCAATTATATATGGTCTTCGTGCCCGCCTAAACTTGCTCGCGCGAGGATGTCTCTGCCGAGGAGAGCTGGTGGCCTGTATATGCCTAATTTACTACTGTACCAGGAGGCTTGCCTCCTGGCCCAGATTAAAGAATTCTACAGAGATGTATGTCTGGGGTGGACGTGTCTGGAAGAGGCGACCTGCCCCCGTTTTCCCCTGAAAGATCTTTTTTGGATCCCCAAACCCCTGCGCCCACAGAGCTTAAACCTCCTTCCCTCTACCCGAGCCACGCTCCAGGTTTGGGACAAATTGACTGCGGCCATATCCCCCTTTTATCATAATATGTCTTTGATATCACTACGGTGGCCGCCCTAGTCCCTAACCTTAATCTGGCAGGCTGGCGGTCCAGGGGGATGGCGGTCCTGGGAGACTTGCTTAATGCGTCTGTGCTCGCCTCCTTTTCTGATTTTCAGGGAGGCTTCTCTCTGCCTGACTCTGAGAGGCTTCGATATTATCAAATCCAGCACTGGTGGTCTAGCCTCCACCTTACCCCCTCCCCTCCACCCCTTGGTATTCTGCACGCCATAGGCCGATTTTCTAGTGCTACTTCTAAGGGGGAGATTTCCTTCTGGTATAGAACATTACTGTCACTATTCCCGGTTTCTAAATCTAGAGCCCAAATCAGGTGGGAGGCGGATGTGGGATGTGTTCTCCATGATTCTCAATGGCAACACATTTTTATGTCATCTTTTACTATGTCTAAATGCCTGAATCACTCCGAAATGCATGTCAAGCTACTTCATACATTATACCTCACACCGGAAAGGTTGCATACGATTTGGCCTGCATGTTCGAAGTTTTGTTGGCGTCTGTGCAGAGAGGTAGGCCACCTCTTCCATATTTTTTGGTCATGTTCCCATATTCAATTGTACTGGGTGGAGGTATTTGGGCTTATCAACAAAGTTTTGAATCTTGATTTGCCCCCCTCCCCCATTATAGCTTTATTGAATGTATACCCACGATCCGTGGGTGCACATTTACACTATGTCTTAGGCCATATCTGTCTTGCCGCACGTGCGGCTTTAGCCCAAAACTGGAAACAGCCCACACCGCCTCTCCTATTAAAGGTGTTACACAAAATACAGCTGCACTTCTTGATGGAGACTGAACACGTCCCATATTCCTTCACCGCTAAATCTCTTCTTTTGCGTTGGATGCCCTGGCATCTGTATATCACGGAGGGTGAGGGGGCTACACTGATGTTACGCTCCCCCTCCCCTAGACATGCACCCTCCAGTCCTATCAGCTGATGAGGCCCTCTCCCCCCCTCCTAAGCCTGGGATGACCTTCTCTTTAGTGTTGCATTAATAATATGCCCATTACCGCCTTTCCCTTATTTATTTATTTTTTTTCTTCTGATGTACCTGTCTGATTGACTTTGAACTGTTTGCACATGTTTGCCATTGCGTTGTCTCATGTATTTATGTACCTACTCCCCCCCCCCCTCTTTCTTCCTTCTGTACCCCTGTTTTGAAACACGAAAATTCTTTAAAAACTATTGATGATAAAAAAAAATGAGTAAGAATAATAAATTAGATATAGAAGCAACTGGCTGCATAATACATTTTAGTTTTTGAGTTTGAAGTTGATATGACAACCAATTACAGTGTTAGAAAAATGATATTATACCAAGGAAATTACTTGTGAAGAGATTTAACAAATTAAATCTTATTCATACATTACGATGTTATGATGTAGAGTAAAAATATTTAAAGCTAGAAAGAAACAATTACAATCAGTATATTTAGAAACAGTAGAAATTATTTCCGAACTAATATTTTATATTAATTTCCAGTCACCTTGAATTAGTAATCAATTGTCCCAGTAACAATATGAACTACATAATAGACGGTGAGCAGAACCTAATAAAATTCCTGGATTGTAGCACAGCGTCCCTTTGCTTTGTTAAACAGGTCAAGTAATATTGCTCCAGGATTCGATTTGTATGCCTTTTGTATGAGATATCCATGCAGAACATTGATCGGTAAGATCTTTTGTGTGTTTTTGCTTCATTAGTGTGATTTGGTTGGAGTATCAGACGATAAATTGCCGTGTATGTGAAGATATAAGAGAGATAAATCACAGCTACAGCTATTTACAAGTACCTGACCTCCTTTGAACTATCACCTCTGAATCACGCACTCGTATTTAGTGTTGTCATGGTAAATGGAGTAGAAATGGCAGAAATAGCTGCTAGAGATTACACAAGGAAAAATAGCAAGAAAAATGTTGGGTTTAGAGATTCAGACACAAGATGGTATATAAAAAAATACACACCAGTATGGAGTGATTTATTTATTTCTTAACATTTCTTAACAATTTATATAGCACATAGTCATCTGATCGACGTGAAAATGTTGACATGGCTGCACTATTGAGATGCAGTATGTTGGCATGCTCAGCATTCTTCAACTTGGATGACATTCATCTCATACTTGCCTACTCTCCTAGAAAGGCTGGGAGGCTCCTGAAAATCTGGTGACACTCCCGGCACCTGGGGTAGTGGGCAAGCCTCCCAGATTCAAAGGTATCCCACTACCCTGCCACTCACTTGCCAAGTAAAGTGGGTGGACCCGGTGGCCAATAATGCAATTTGTGCTGAATTGCGTAATCGTAGCCACGCCTCCTGCTGTGCAATGCCGGAAATCTGTGCATTGCAAATGGGGGCATGGTGAAAATTAAGCCAACCCCTATTAACAGTCTGCCTGTTATGTCATAGTCCCTCCCCGCCCACTGTAACAGACCACTCCGCCACACATCTCCGGTAACTGTGTAGAACTGGCTGCCCCCTCTCGGAGGGGTCAGCCAGAAAGTCGGCAACTATGATTCATCTAACGGGATAATATGCTTACATGATTAACTGTCTGCAAATCATCCCTGGTGGTCTAGTGATCTCTTAACTTCTCCTAATGGAGGCGGTGGCTTTCGTGTCTTCTTCCAGGTCCCAGTGGTGCGGTGACAGTGACTTCCATTGTTTAACCTTATCCACTTCTTAAATTATAAGGATTCGTAAGTGGTCATAAGCAAAGGTTGCAAATGACTGTTCATATTGCCACAAATGTAATCAGTGCTTTGTACAGAAGATGTGTATTGTACACAGCAACCTCACTTTGAAATAAGTTACTGTATATACGTGTTGCAACTGTGCCTATGGGTCAAAATTTATTTTCACTTGAAAAAGAAGTTAACTGAGGTATAACAAAAACAACACCTCTGCCTATTATGTGCAGGCAAGTAGTATTAGCATAGATTTTAACATCAATAGAATATTAGATATATTGTATACCTGCCAGTTTGGAAAGAACACTGGGCCATAGATAAATAATATACTTCTTTATGGAATATATTCAAAGCAATACTGGAACACTTTGAACTGAGCAACAGTTGCTTGGTTCAAAGTGTTCCAGTATTGCTTTCAATAGGTGTTGCCTGCAGTCTAATTACAGAAGATGTCTCTTCAAACTAGGTTTTCACCTTGGTGGGCTGAGAGGAGCAAACATCTATAGAGGTGGATTGTGAAAAGAGAACCACTACTGCCACTATGGCCACTCTGTACCGTATTATGGCTACATCATTTATAAGCACACACTCACCCATCCAATACCTTCTTTCTGTTACTGGCAACCTCTACACATCCTTTGCTACGGACTGCCATCTCACTACTTAAAACTATATGCTCTGGTCAAAATCTAGATGCAATTTGATTTATACAGCTGGTTTTGTCTAAATGTTTTTTACTTGTACTGTATTGTGGAGAGATCTGTCACATACCCCATAGCTTCAAAGTTGTTGCATACAGTGGCACCATGTGTGAAACACAATTGTTCTTTATTGGTACAGATTTTCATACATACAGGAAACAAACAAATACACTGCAATCATGAGTAGATTATAAAACTGTTGATGATACTCATGCGTTAATAGAAGCTAAAGGTAACCATGCCGATAAACTATGTCAGAGAGGAAGTAGGTGGCGCTATAATAATGCTATGGCACATATTCAATTCATGTCGGATCCTTTCTGACAGAAAGGATCCGACATGTGAGTATTCAATGACGCGGCCAAACTCGACAGGTTTCGCCAGTTCCCGACAAGTCAATCCGACTTTTTTTAAATTTGGATTGACATTGTTGGAAACGGGGCTAAAACATGTCGAGTTTGGATGCATTCCCAACAATACACGTGGATTCCGACAATCCACGTGTTTTTCAACAAGTCAGGAATTCCCGACTTGTCGGAAAAAAGGAGCCGGTATTGAATAGGTCGAACACCTTCTGAACTAAAAAAGTCGTAAACTGACGTCTTTCCGACAAGATGGTAGGTTTCCGACAGGGGTTGAATATACCCCTATGTATCCAAATCAGAATATTAAAACAGCAGTAATTGTTTAATTTACAAATAAGAAAAATAGTAAAGAGCTCAATGCAAATACAATCCTACAATCTCGTGCTTATTTGTGTTCAACCTGAAATAATATATACATACAGTAGTAGGTATTCTACTGCACAGATTTGCAGGTCATGATGTCATATGGTGGTTGGAAACTATGGCTATCACTTCATAGGTTTGGATTAGATGTGTCTAGCACAGCTTTCAGTACACAAAACATAAAGGAGAAGAGAAGATTAATGGGGTAGTAGAAACATTCAAACGCAGTCACATGAAATAAAGACGCGCCCATGATTAAATTAAGCACAAAGAGAAACTAAACAGAGAACATTGTGTTGGAGTAGGGGAGCCTTACTGTGCATACTCCATATTGGTTCTTACAGGGAGGTTTAATTCCATAACCAAGATGGCCTCCAAACCTATTATTGAGCATGTGTTGCACCATCTTGTCTTGTGTTACAACATCACAGTAGGAGATAGATGTCTTCTACTTTGCTTCAGGAGAGACCATTGCATCAGAGCCATCATACAGAACCTGGTACTGCTTCCATCCACAAAGCTACCCAGAAACATGGCCTGATGATCCATATGCTCCTCACAAGCTCCGCTCCATGCTACTTGTCTGTATATGCAGACCTGTGAGTACTGCTTTCACATTGTTACTTCAACAAACCATCTCACTGGTTAAGAACCGAGGCTGTTTGTAGTCTCGGCATCCGCAGGTGTTTACACTCACTCTGCTCTGACATACTGTAACACATCCACCTGTACACACATATTACAAAATGTTGAACTTTACAAATGCTCCTGATGGACAGATAGAAGCAAGTGCTTGTAAAAAGAAACTCAAAAATAAGTCACTTCATGTATAATAATCATAAAAAGGGATACGGTTGATAACACGACGGGCAGGATCTGGGCGCACAAGATACAGTACCGTCACTGGAATCCCGAAACACACCCCTGGTAGCCTGACGTCGGTATCCCTAAAGTGGACAGGACACTGATGCCGGAATCCAAAACTTAGTGACAGCGGACCTGGTAAGTACTGTGCTGGGGATGCAGGGGGAGGTAGGTTTAGGCACTTAGGGTTAAGGTGCAGGGATGGGAGGGTTAGGTTTAGGGTACAGAGATGGAGGGTTTAGGAATAGGCACCAAGGGGGGTTAGGATTAGGCTTTGGGGGGAAATGGATAGGTTTAGGGTGCGGGGAGTTGGGGATAGGTTTAGGCACCACCCGTGGAGTTTAGGGTTAGGCTGGGGGTGGGTTGGGTTTTGCACCTAAAAGGGAGGGGTTGAGAAAGGGTACAGGGTAGGTTAGAACACTCACCAACTCCTGTCAAGATTTTGGCTGCCAGGATGCTGACCCTCGGCATCCTAACAGCTGGCATTTCATACCCAAGCCCATAAAACAGATATAATTCTTGAGGCAAGGGTTCTCACTATGGGGGTAATTCAGACCTGATCGCTAGGCTGCGTTTTCTCACAGCCTGTGATCAGGTCTGAACTGCGCAAGAGTATGCACCACAATGAGCAGGCGCGACGGACCGCAGCAACGGGGATCGGTGCATAGCGATGGGATGGAGCGAAAAAAATGATCGCACAGGTGAGCATAAGAGGTGACTGACAGGAAGAGGGCATTTATGGGTGGCAGCTGACCGTTTTCAGGGAGTTTCTGGAAAAACGCAGGCATTTCCAAGCGTTGGAAGGGAGGGTGTATGATGTCAATTCTGGTCCCGGACAGGCTGAAGTGATCGCAGCAGCTAAGTAAGTCCTGGGCTGCGCAGAGACTGCACAAAATCAGTTTGTGCAGCTCTGCTACACATGCGTTCACACACTTGCACAGCTAAAATACACTCCCCCTGTAGGCAGGGCCGGTGCAAGGTTTCTCGGCACCCTAGGCAAAATTTCTGCCTACACCCCCCCCCCCCCCCTCCCGGCCCTCCCCTTCCCCTGTTGCTTGGACAGTGGAGTGATCACGTTATCTAGAGGCTGTGTTAACAGTATGTTGATCCTCCTGAAGCAGCCAAATAACAGCAACAGAAAACCTGACAAATATTATATTAAATACACACAAGTTAAAAAGCATCCAGCCCCACATCCATATATAGTATAATACCACAGTCTGTTGTTTTATACAGTATTATAGGCACCAGGGTTGTAACTAGAACTTTGTGGCAGTGACGTATGGTGAGGTCATTGGCTGGGGAGGCACTGAGATTTTATATATATATATATATATATATATATATACACACACACACACACACATACATATACAGTGGTCGAAGTGGACATTTTGAAGTGGGGGTATGGAAAAGTGAAGGTTGCAATTATGCGTGCGCCTCTGGAAGAGGGGGTGTGGCTACTCAAATGGGGCGTGTCCTTCAGTGTAGTGGGACCCCTTATACTATCTAGTACTGGCGCCCCTTTCACCTGATACCACACAGTATGACCCGAAATTCACATTACAGCACAAAAAATGAGCCGAAATTCACATTACAGCACACGGTATGAGCCAAAATTCACACTACAGCACACGGTATGAGCCGAAATTCACATTACAGCACACCGTATGACCCGAAATTCATATTTTACCACACAGTATGAACCGAAATTCACATTACAGCACACCGTATGAGCCGAAATTCACATTACAGCACACTGTATGAGCCAAAATTCTCATTACAGCACACGGTATGAGCCGAAATTCACATTACAGAACACGCTATGACCCAAAATTCAGATTTTACCACACTGTATGAGCCGAAATTCACATTATAGCACACGGTATGACCCGAAATTCACATTACAGCACATGGTATGACCCAAAATTCTGATTTTACCACATGGTATGAGCCGAAATTCACATTATAGCACACGGTATGACCCGAAATTCACATTACAGCACATGGTATGACCCAAAATTCTGATTTTACCACATGGTATGAGCCGAAATTCACATTATAGCACATGGTATGAGCCGAAATTCACATTATAGCACATGGTATGAGCCGAAATTCACATTATAGCAAACGGTATGACCCACAATTCATGGACAGGGAAAGAGAGTGACAGCAGGAACTGAGAGATTGACAGCAGGGACTGAGAGAGTGACAACAGGGACTGAGAGCGTGACAGCAGGGACTGAGAGCGTGACAGCAGGGACTGAGAGAGTGACAGCAGGGACTGAGAGAGTGACAGCAGGGACTGAGAGATTGACAGCAGGGACTGAGAGAGTGACAGCAGGGACTGAGAGCGTGACAGCAGGGACTTAGGGTAACATTACCTGATATGTGCAGCGGAGGTGCGGAAGGGACTGTGGTTGTCGGTGGCGTATGAGCCCATGGTCTGCGGGGGATGCGGCGGTACTAAGCTGTCCTTCGTCACTGCAGCGTTGATGTCCCTCTGACCACTGCCAGTTGTGGTCTGCGGTGGTCAACTTTCAATGGCGGTGCAGCAGTGAGCGCTGGTCAGCGGTGGGCGGCGGGCAGCTGTGATATAAATATATCATTTTTTTACATTTATTTTATTTATTTTTCCCTGTCCCTGCGTCCAAGTTATCTGGGGGTGAGCTGGAGTCCAAGTGATCTGGGGGTGAGCTGCCCAGACACTTACCACCATGCACAACTCCCCCCCCCCCTCACCTTAGTGGTCCTGGTTCCTCAGTCCCGGAGGAAGCAGATGCTCCCGGAGATGCTGAGGGCACGGAAATAGAGGTAACAGCGCTGCCCGTTGTCTCCGGAGCTGCCGCTGCTGTAGGCAACTCCAACATCGGGTCCCGCTGCCGCTGCCCCCCGCCGCGCTCCTGAAGTGTCAGGCAGCTCCACTGTAGCGTCGGGTCCCGCCGCAGCTTGACCTCAACGCCTATGGGTGATTGGACCAGCGGATCCAGTACTGGATCCGCTGTCCAATCACATCTGCCTCGCTGAGAGGGGCAGGTTTTCCCTGTCAACGAGGCACTGGCATTTGTGCCGCTTCCCCCGCAGTTTTTTAATGGGCTTTTACAACCTTGTGCTTGGCCCCGCCCCCCTTTCTCTCCCATTCCAATTGTTAATGGGAGGTACTGCTATCTGTGCCTCCCAAAGTGATTTAAAGATGTAAAATGCTTATCATAATATAAATAGATAACTTATGACACAGAATATGTGTCATAAGTATCTTCTTTATATTATTTTAATCATTAATGGCAGGGGAGGCACTGCCTCCCCTGACTACACGTCCCTGCTTTGTGGGCCCCCGTAGTAGAATCTTGAAAGAGCAGCATCGAGGGGATAGGGAGACACAGGATGATAGGGAGACGCGGGGCGGCAGAGAGTGGATAGGGAGACGCGGGGCGGCAGGGAGTGGATAGGGAGACGTGGGGCGGCAGAGAGTGGATAGGGAGACGCAGGGTGGGAGGGGATAGGGAGACGCGGAGCTGCAGGGTGGGGATAGGGAGATGCGAAGCTGCAGGGAGGGGATAGGGAGACGCGGGGCGCCAGGGAGGGGATAGGGAGACGTGGGGCGGCAGAGAGTGGATAGGGAGACGCGGGGCGGGAGGGGATAGGGAGACGCGGAGCTGCAGGATGGGGATAGGGAGATGCGAAGCTGCAGGGAGGGGATAGGGAGACGCGGGGTGGCAGGGAGGGAGGGGATAGGGAGACGTGGAGCGGCAGGGAGGGGATAGGGAGACGTAGGGCGGCAGGGAGGGGATAGGGAGACGTGGGGCAGCAGAGAGTGGATAGTGAGACGCGGGGCGGGAGGGGATAGGGAGACGCGGAGCTGCAGGGTGGGGATAGGGAGATGCGAAGCTGCAGGGAGGGGATAGGGAGATGCGGGGCGGCAGGGAGGGAGGGGATAGGGAGGCGCGGGGCGGCAGGGAGGGAGGGGATAGCGAGACGCGGGGTAGCAGGGAGGCTTATCTTGCCTTTCAGACGCAGCAGACATCACCATCCGTTATCTTGGGGCTTCCGGCAGCAGTAATGACGATAATGTTAGGTGGAGGGATCATCGATGGCAGCCAGGGAAGAACTTGAAGTGCTGTATCCTCAGCATAATGCCGACAGCCCTGCCCCTGCTCCTCCTCTCTAAAAATGATATTTCCCTAGGTAAACGGTAAACCCAAACCAGGGGCGGCCGCGGCGAGGGGCTAGCCTGCCACAGCCGTCCGTCACCTCACTAACGCCAGTAGGTTTGATTTCCCTGCTCCATGATGTCTCTAACAGAAATAGACGGAGCTGCGCGTATGACAGAGCAGGGCAGGAGACGGGCGCCGCACAGGGTGTTATTCACAAGCGCACGGCATGTTAGTGCTGTGCTGAGTGCTGACGGCGCCTAGGATGTGTCAGTGTGGGCGGCACCCGTCTCCTGCCCTGCTCTCTCATACGTGCAGCTCCGTCTATTTCTGTTAGAGACATCATGGAGCAGGGAAATCAAACCTACTGGCGTTAGTGAGGTGACGGACGGCTGTGGCAGGCTAGCCCCTCGCCGCGGCCGCTCCTGGTCTGGGCTTACTTAGCAAAATAAAAAAAAAATTAGTAAAATAAACTTAAGTCGAGCATGCCGCCCTCCAGTGGCCAGCGCCCATAGGCAGCTGCCTAAAGCTGCCTAATGGTAGCGCCGGCCCTGCCTGTAGGCGGCGACTATCTGATCGCAGAGATGCAAATATCGCCTGCTAGCGATCAGGTCTGAATTAGGCCCAATATACTAAAAAGCTTTGGCTCAGCTCTCATACCACTGCATACAGCCAGTAGGTACAAAGGACATATTTATTGGGAGAAGCTAGCTGTAAATGTACGAGTTATAGCACTAAATAAAGGTGCTAATTCAGGTTGGATTGCAGCCCCAGTCCTGAGCATGCACCCGCACTTTCTGCGGGGTGGTTGCAGAAAATGCGATCACCTCTACCTGTCAATTAGGCAGAGGCGGTCAATGGGCTGGGGGGGATGGGCAACAATCCATTTCCAGGGAGGAGATGGAAAGTTGCGGGGGGCAAAGGTGGCCAAACGGGGGGGGGGTGTTGGGAGCGTGATCACGGCGGCTGCGTGGTGTCACACGCAGTCACTGCAATCATGAACACGTTGGCGGGGCTCCTGCTGCAGGAGCCATCACTATTTTGAACGATGAAGCAGAAATTGCGAGGCGATCGCAATTCCTTCTTCATCAGGGGGGGGGGGGGGAGGTGCCGTTCATCATGCTGGGAAAGGATAGCAAATTCTGCTAATTAGCAGAATTTGCTATCCTTACTGAATTGTGCCCAATGGGGGTAATTCCAAGTTGATCGCAGCAGGAAATTTTTTAGTAGTTGGGCAAAACCATGTGCACTGCAGGGGGGCAGATATAACATGTGCAGAGAGAGATAGATTTGGGTGTGGTGAGTTCAATCTGCAATACAAATTGCAGTGTAACAATAAAGCAGCCAGTATTTACCCTGTACAGAAATAAAATAACCCACCCAAATCTAACTCTCTCTGCAAATGTTATATCTGTCCCCCCTGCACTGCACATGGTTTTGCCCAACTGCTAAAAAATATCCTGCTGTGATCAACTTGGAATTACCCCCAATATCCGTTTTTCCATCACCTATAGATAGCCAAGCAATGATCCAATATTTGTTTTATATGTTTTGATGTTTCTGTTTTATTTTCTGTTTAACAAGTACAACCCCAATGAGAGAGCAGCTTTGATTGGGAAATGTCATGTTGTACAACTAACGCTTTCATGTATTCATTAGAAGCAAGCAATTTGCAACATAGAATTGCACTTGTCCTATTGATTGTGAAGCCAGCCGTGCAGAGCATAGACTTCTACATTTTCTAAAAGTAAAATATTAAAACAGCCCTAGCACAAGCAATGAAGTTAAACTATTTGGCTCTATACCAGCGTTCACTTTCTCGCCTTATTTCCTCTCCCCTTGTCATCTCACACTAATCAAATCCAAAACTGCTTAAAACCGATGCAGCTATACTGTCAAGGGATAGAGACAGGTCAGGGCTAGATTTCTCAGCCTCGGGTGATCATTAGGGAAACACTAATCATTTCATTATAGGTTAAACTGAGAGAGTCTGCGAGATCATTAAAACGGTGAACTGGGATTTTACTACGATAGAGGGGAAAAAAATGCAAATTCCAATCAAGATTGAAAAAAAAAAAATACAAAACATAAAAATTTAAATTTCACATTTTATTGTATTCAAATTATTTTTTCATTATGTTATAGCTGTATATAAATGAATAGTTAGGGTCAGTCACTGTGTTCCTCGTTCAGTATTGTATGTTAGGCTATTTTGCAGATAGAGCTGGAGATTGTTTTGCACTGTGTATGTGTCTGAGCTGAGCTTATGCAACTATGAACAACTAGGACGATTCACAGTCATACAGAGTTCTACTTGTATAGAGTTCCACTTGCAGTTTTATGGGCGTACAAGAACTGCCCTGCAACTGGGCTTTGACACACAGGCATGAGGTCATGGGTGTGTAGGCGGAATTGTGGGCTATTCAGAATTGACTTCTCTCTGGTATCAGTGATGACAGCTACTTTAAAAAACAGATGAGTGGGGGCAGTGCGGGAGCGCAGATGCAGCCTACTTGCGTGCAACACTAAGTTAGGCCAAGTGGCTGTTATTGTAAGAACTTATATTGTGATAAATGGCGCTATTTATTTGTTCAATTTATTATATAGCGCACACATATATGGTAGCGCTTTACAGACAATATTTGACCGCTTACATCAGTCCATGCTGCGGTGGAGCTAGCAATATACAGTATATTCCCTATCACATGCACACTAGGGTTATGTTTTTGTCTGTATGTGTTTGTGTTTGTTTGTTTGTTTGTTTGTGTGTGTGTGTGTTCGTGTTTGTGTGTGTGTTCGTGTTTGTGTGTGTACCGTGAGCATTAGGGTGCAGTGTGTGGAGGGGTTGATGGGGCAGTGAGCAGTGATAGGAGCAATGTGAGCAGTGAGGGGGGAGAGAGGGGTGGGGGAGCAGTGAAGCAGTAAGGTGTCAATGTGCAGGGCGGAATTGTGGGGCAGTGAGCTGTGATGGGAGCAATGTGAGCAGTAAGGGGGGCAATGAGGGGTTATGGGGCAGCACGCTGTGATGGGAGCAATGTGGGCAGTAGTGGGGCAGTGATGTGTTATGAGGCAGCGAGCTGTGATGGGAGCAATGTGAGCAGTAAGGGGGGCAGTGAGGGTGATTGGGCAGTGAGCTGTGATGGGAGCAATGTGAGCAGTAAGAGGGGCAGTGAGGGGTGATTGGGTATTGAGCTGCGATGGGAGCTACATTATGTGAGCAGTAAGGGGGACAGTGAGGGGTGATTGGGCAGTGAGCTCTGATGGGAGCAATGTGGGCAGTAAGGGGGGCAGTGAGGGTGATTGGGCAGTGAGCTGTGATGGGAGCAATGTGAGCAGTAAGAGGGGCAGTAAGGGGTGATTGGGTATTGAGCTGCGATGGGAGCTACATTATGTGAGCAGTAAGGGGGGCAGTGAGGGGTGATTGGGTAGTGAGCTGTGATGGGAGCAATGTGAGCAGTAAGGGGGACAGTGAGGGGTGATTGGGTAGTGAGCTGTGATGGGAGCAATGTGAGCAGTAAGGGGGACAGTGAGGGGTGATTGGGCAGTGAGCTCTGATGGGAGCAATGTGAGCAGTAAGGGGGGCAGTGAGCGGTGATTGGGCAGTGAGCTGTGATGGGAGCAATGTGAGCAGTAAGGGGGGCAGTGAGCGGTGATTGGGCAGTGAGCTGTGATGGGAGCAATGTGGGCAGTAAGGGGGACAGTGAGGGGTGATTGGGCAGTGAGCTGTGATGGGAGCAATGTGAGCAGTAAGGGGGGCAGTGAGCGGTGATTGGGCAGTGAGCTGTGATGGGAGCAATGTGGGCAGTAAGGGGGACAGTGAGCGGTGATTGGGCAGTGAGCTGTGATGGGAGCAATGTGAGCAGTAAGGGTGGCAGTGAGCGGTGATTGGGCAGTGAGCTGTGATGGGAGCAATGTGAGCAGTAAGGGGGGCAGTGAGCGGTGATTGGGCAGTGAGCTGTGATGGGAGCAATGTGAGCAGTAAGAGAGGCAGTGAGGGGTGATTGGGTAGTGAGCTCTGATGGGAGCAATGTGAGCAGTAAGGGGGGCAGTGAGGGGTGATTGGACAGTGAGCTGTGATGGGAGCAATGTGAGCAGTAAGAGAGGCAGTGAGGGGTGATTGGACAGTGAGCTGTGATGGGAGCAATGTGAGCAGTAAGGGGGGCAGTGAGGGGTGATTGGACAGTGAGCTGTGATGGGAGCAATGTGAGCAGTAAGGGGGGCAGTGAGGGGTGATTGGGTAGTGAGCTGTGATGGGAGCAATGTGAGCAGTAAGGGGGGCAGTGAGGGGTGATTGGACAGTGAGCTGTGATGGGAGCAATGTGAGCAGTAAGGGGGGCAGTGAGCGGTGATTGGGCAGTGAGCTGTGATGGGAGCAATGTGAGCAGTAAGAGAGGCAGTGAGGGGTGATTGGGCAGTGAGCTGTGATGGGAGCAATGTGAGCAGTAAGAGAGGCAGTGAGGGGTGATTGGGCAGTGAGCTGTGATGGGAGCAATGTGAGCAGTAAGGGGGGCAGTGAGGGGTGATTGGGCAGTGAGCTGTGATGGGAGCAATGTGAGCAGTAAGAGAGGCAGTGAGGGGTGATTGGGTAGTGAGCTGTGATGGGAGCAATGTGAGCAGTAAGGGGGGCAGTGAGCGGTGATTGGGTAGTGAGCTGTGATGGGAGCAATGTGAGCAGTAAGAGGGGCAGTGAGGGGTGATTGGGTAGTGAGCTGTGATGGGAGCAATGGGAGCAGTAAGGGGGGCAGTAAGGGGTGATTGGGCAGTGAGCTGTGATGGGAGCAATGTGAGCAGTAAGGGGGGCAGTGAGGGGTGATTGGGCAGTGAGCTGTGATGGGAGCAATGTGAGCAGTAAGAGGGGCAGTAAGGGGTGATTGGGTAGTGAGCTGTGATGGGAGAAATGTCAGCAGTAAGGGGGACAGTATGGGGTGATTGGACAGTGAGCTGTGATGGGAGCAATGTGGGCAGTAAGGGGGCAGTGAGGGGTGATTGGACAGTGAGCTGTGATGGGAGCAATGTGAGCAGTAAGGGGGGCAGTGAGGGGTGATTGGACAGTGAGCTGTGATGGGAGCAATGTGAGCAGTAAGGGGGGCAGTGAGGGGTGATTGGACAGTGAGCTGTGATGGGAGCAATGTGAGCAGTAAGTGGGGCAGTGAGGGGTGATTGGACAGTGAGCTGTGATGGGAGCAATGTGAGCAGTAAGGGGGACAGTGAGGGGTGATTGGGCAGTGAGCTGTGATGGGAGCAATGTGGGCAGTAAGAGGGGCAGTAAGGGGTGATTGGGTAGTGAGCTGTGATGGGAGAAATGTCAGCAGTAAGGGGGACAGTATGGGGTGATTGGACAGTGAGCTGTGATGGGAGCAATGTGGGCAGTAAGGGGGCAGTGAGGGGTGATTGGACAGTGAGCTGTGATGGGAGCAATGTGAGCAGTAAGGGGGGCAGTGAGGGGTGATTGGACAGTGAGCTGTGATGGGAGCAATGTGAGCAGTAAGGGGGGCAGTGAGGGGTGATTGGACAGTGAGCTGTGATGGGAGCAATGTGAGCAGTAAGTGGGGCAGTGAGGGGTGATTGGACAGTGAGCTGTGATGGGAGCAATGTGAGCAGTAAGGGGGACAGTGAGGGGTGATTGGGCAGTGAGCTGTGATGGGAGCAATGTGGGCAGTAAGGAGGCAGTGAGGGGTGATTGGACAGTGAGCTGTGATGGGAGCAATGTGAGCAGTAAGGGGGGCAGTGAGGGGTGATTGGACAGTGAGCTGTGATGGGAGCAATGTGAGCAGTAAGGGGGGCAGTGAGGGGTGATTGGACAGTGAGCTGTGATGGGAGCAATGTGAGCAGTAAGGGGGGCAGTGAGCGGTGATTGGGCAGTGAGCTGTGATGGGAGCAATGTGAGCAGTAAGGGGGGCAGTGAGCGGTGATTGGGCAGTGAGCTGTGATGGGAGCAATGTGAGCAGTAAGGGGGGCAGTGAGGGGTGATTGGGTAGTGAGCTGTGATGGGAGCAATGTGAGCAGTAAGGGGGGCAGTGAGGGGTGATTGGACAGTGAGCTGTGATGGGAGCAATGTGAGCAGTAAGGGGGGCAGTGAGGGGTGATTGGACAGTGAGCTGTGATGGGAGCAATGTGAGCAGTAAGGGGGGCAGTGAGGGGTGATTGGGTAGTGAGCTCTGATGGGAGCAATGTGAGCAGTAAGGGGGGCAGTGAGCGGTGATTGGGCAGTGAGCTGTGATGGGAGCAATGTGAGCAGTAAGGGGGGCAGTGAGGGGTGATTGGGTAGTGAGCTGTGATGGGAGCAATGTGAGCAGTAAGAGGGGCAGTGAGGGGTGATTGGACAGTGAGCTGTGATGGGAGCAATGTGAGCAGTAAGGGGGGCAGTGAGGGGTGATTGGGCAGTGAGCTGTGATGGGAGCAATGTGAGCAGTAAGAGAGGCAGTGAGGGGTGATTGGGTAGTGAGCTCTGATGGGAGCAATGTGAGCAGTAAGAGGGGCAGTGAGGGGTGATTGGGTAGTGAGCTGTGATGGGAGCAATGTGAGCAGTAAGGGGGGCAGTGAGGGGTGATTGGACAGTGAGCTGTGATGGGAGTAATGAGAGCAGTAAGGGGGGCAGTGAGGGGTGATTGGGTAGTGAGCTGTGATGGGAGCAATGTGAGCAGTAAGGGGGGCAGTGAGGGGTGATTGGACAGTGAGCTGTGATGGGAGCAATGTGAGCAGTAAGGGGGGCAGTGAGCGGTGATTGGGCAGTGAGCTGTGATGGGAGCAATGTGAGCAGTAAGGGGGGCAGTGAGGGGTGATTGGGTAGTGAGCTCTGATGGGAGCAATGTGAGCAGTAAGGGGGGCAGTGAGGGGTGATTGGACAGTGAGCTGTGATGGGAGCAATGTGGGCAGTAAGGGGGCAGTGAGGGGTGATTGGGTAGTGAGCTCTGATGGGAGCAATGTGAGCAGTAAGGGGGGCAGTGAGGGGTGATTGGGCAGTGAGCTGTGATGGGAGCAATGTGAGCAGTAAGAGAGGCAGTGAGGGGTGATTGGGTAGTGAGCTCTGATGGGAGCAATGTGAGCAGTAAGGGGGGCAGTGAGGGGTGATTGGGCAGTGAGCTGTGATGGGAGCAATGTGAGCAGTAAGGGGGGCAGTGAGGGGTGATTGGGTAGTGAGCTCTGATGGGAGCAATGTGAGCAGTAAGGGGGGCAGTGAGGGGTGATTGGGCAGTGAGCTGTGATGGGAGCAATGTGAGCAGTAAGAGAGGCAGTGAGGGGTGATTGGGTAGTGAGCTCTGATGGGAGCAATGTGAGCAGTAAGAGGGGCAGTGAGGGGTGATTGGGCAGTGAGCTGTGATGGGAGCAATGTGAGCAGTAAGGGGGGCAGTGAGGGGTGATTGGACAGTGAGCTGTGATGGGAGCAATGTGAGCAGTAAGGGGGGCAGTGAGGGGTGATTGGGTAGTGAGCTCTGATGGGAGCAATGTGAGCAGTAAGGGGGGCAGTGAGGGGTGATTGGACAGTGAGCTGTGATGGGAGCAATGTGAGCAGTAAGGGGGGCAGTGAGCGGTGATTGGGCAGTGAGCTGTGATGGGAGCAATGTGAGCAGTAAGGGGGGCAGTGAGGGGTGATTGGACAGTGAGCTGTGATGGGAGCAATGTGAGCAGTAAGGAGGCAGTGAGGGGTGATTGGACAGTGAGCTGTGATGGGAGCAATGTGAGCAGTAAGGGGGGCAGTGAGGGGTGATTGGACAGTGAGCTGTGATGGGAGCAATGTGAGCAGTAAGGGGGGCAGTGAGGGGTGATTGGACAGTGAGCTGTGATGGGAGCAATGTGAGCAGTAAGGGGGGCAGTGAGGGGTGATTGGGCAGTGAGCTGTGATGGGAGCAATGTGGGCAGTAAGGAGGCAGTGAGGGGTGATTGGACAGTGAGCTGTGATGGGAGCAATGTGAGCAGTAAGGGGGGCAGTGAGGGGTGATTGGACAGTGAGCTGTGATGGGAGCAATGTGAGCAGTAAGGGGGGCAGTGAGGGGTGATTGGACAGTGAGCTGTGATGGGAGCAATGTGAGCAGTAAGGGGGGCAGTGAGCGGTGATTGGGCAGTGAGCTGTGATGGGAGCAATGTGAGCAGTAAGGGGGGCAGTGAGGGGTGATTGGGTAGTGAGCTCTGATGGGAGCAATGTGAGCAGTAAGGGGGGCAGTGAGCGGTGATTGGGCAGTGAGCTGTGATGGGAGCAATGTGAGCAGTAAGGGGGGCAGTGAGGGGTGATTGGGTAGTGAGCTCTGATGGGAGCAATGTGAGCAGTAAGGGGGGCAGTGAGCGGTGATTGGGCAGTGAGCTGTGATGGGAGCAATGTGAGCAGTAAGGGGGGCAGTGAGGGGTGATTGGGCAGTGAGCTGTGATGGGAGCAATGTGAGCAGTAAGGGGGGCAGTGAGGGGTGATTGGGCAGTGAGCTGTGATGGGAGCAATGTGAGCAGTAAGGGGGACAGTGAGGGGTGATTGGGCAGTGAGCTGTGATGGGAGCAATGTGAGCAGTAAGGGGGGCAGTGAGGGGTGATTGGGTAGTGAGCTCTGATGGGAGCAATGTGAGCAGTAAGGGGGGCAGTGAGCGGTGATTGGGCAGTGAGCTGTGATGGGAGCAATGTGAGCAGTAAGGGGGGCAGTGAGGGGTGATTGGACAGTGAGCTGTGATGGGAGCAATGTGAGCAGTAAGAGAGGCAGTGAGGGGTGATTGGGCAGTGAGCTGTGATGGGAGTAATGAGAGCAGTAAGGGGGACAGTGAGGGGTGATTGGGCAGTGAGCTGTGATGGGAGTAATGAGAGCAGTAAGGGGGACAGTGAGGGGTGATTGGGCAGTGAGCTGTGATGGGAGCAATGTGAGCAGTAAGGGGGACAGTGAGGGGTGATTGGGCAGTGAGCTGTGATGGGAGCAATGTGAGCAGTAAGAGAGGCAGTGAGGGGTGATTGGACAGTGAGCTGTGATGGGAGCAATGTGAGCAGTAAGAGGGGCAGTAAGGGGTGATTGGGTAGTGAGCTGTGATGGGAGCAATGTGAGCAGTAAGAGGGGCAGTAAGGGGTGATTGGGCAGTGAGCTGTGATGGGAGCAATGTGAGCAGTAAGAGGGGCAGTAAGGGGTGATTGGGTAGTGAGCTGTGATGGGAGAAATGTCAGCAGTAAGGGGGACAGTAAGGGGTGATTGGGTAGTGAGCTCTGATGGGAGCAATGTGAGCAGTAAGGGGGGCAGTGAGGGGTGATTGGACAGTGAGCTGTGATGGGAGCAATGTGAGCAGTAAGTGGGGCAGTGAGGGGTGATTGGACAGTGAGCTGTGATGGGAGCAATGTGAGCAGTAAGGGGGGCAGTGAGGGGTGATTGGACAGTGAGCTGTGATGGGAGCAATGTGAGCAGTAAGGGGGGCAGTGAGGGGTGATTGGACAGTGAGCTGTGATGGGAGCAATGTGAGCAGTAAGGGGGGCAGTGAGCGGTGATTGGGCAGTGAGCTGTGATGGGAGCAATGTGAGCAGTAAGGGGGGCAGTGAGGGGTGATTGGGTAGTGAGCTGTGATGGGAGTAATGTGAGCAGTAAGAGAGGCAGTGAGGGGTGATTGGGCAGTGAGCTGTGATGGGAGTAATGTGAGCAGTAAGAGAGGCAGTGAGGGGTGATTGGGCAGTGAGCTGTGATGGGAGTAATGAGAGCAGTAAGGGGGACAGTGAGGGGTGATTGGGCAGTGAGCTGTGATGGGAGCAATGTGAGCAGTAAGGGGGACAGTGAGGGGTGATTGGGCAGTGAGCTGTGATGGGAGCAATGTGAGCAGTAAGAGAGGCAGTGAGGGGTGATTGGACAGTGAGCTGTGATGGGAGCAATGTGAGCAGTAAGAGGGGCAGTAAGGGGTGATTGGGTAGTGAGCTGTGATGGGAGCAATGTGAGCAGTAAGAGGGGCAGTAAGGGGTGATTGGGCAGTGAGCTGTGATGGGAGCAATGTGAGCAGTAAGAGGGGCAGTAAGGGGTGATTGGGTAGTGAGCTGTGATGGGAGAAATGTCAGCAGTAAGGGGGACAGTAAGGGGTGATTGGGTAGTGAGCTCTGATGGGAGCAATGTGAGCAGTAAGGGGGGCAGTGAGGGGTGATTGGACAGTGAGCTGTGATGGGAGCAATGTGAGCAGTAAGTGGGGCAGTGAGGGGTGATTGGACAGTGAGCTGTGATGGGAGCAATGTGAGCAGTAAGGGGGGCAGTGAGGGGTGATTGGACAGTGAGCTGTGATGGGAGCAATGTGAGCAGTAAGGGGGGCAGTGAGGGGTGATTGGACAGTGAGCTGTGATGGGAGCAATGTGAGCAGTAAGGGGGGCAGTGAGGGGTGATTGGACAGTGAGCTGTGATGGGAGCAATGTGAGCAGTAAGGGGGGCAGTGAGCGGTGATTGGGCAGTGAGCTGTGATGGGAGCAATGTGAGCAGTAAGGGGGGCAGTGAGGGGTGATTGGGTAGTGAGCTCTGATGGGAGCAATGTGAGCAGTAAGGGGGGCAGTGAGCGGTGATTAGGCAGTGAGCTGTGATGGGAGCAATGTGAGCAGTAAGGGGGGCAGTGAGGGGTGATTGGGTAGTGAGCTCTGATGGGAGCAATGTGAGCAGTAAGGGGGCAGTGAGCGGTGATTGGGCAGTGAGCTGTGATGGGAGCAATGTGAGCAGTAAGGGGGGCAGTGAGGGGTGATTGGACAGTGAGCTGTGATGGGAGCAATGTGAGCAGTAAGAGAGGCAGTGAGGGGTGATTGGGCAGTGAGCTGTGATGGGAGTAATGAGAGCAGTAAGGGGGACAGTGAGGGGTGATTGGGCAGTGAGCTGTGATGGGAGTAATGTGAGCAGTAAGAGAGGCAGTGAGGGGTGATTGGGCAGTGAGCTGTGATGGGAGTAATGAGAGCAGTAAGGGGGACAGTGAGGGGTGATTGGGCAGTGAGCTGTGATGGGAGTAATGAGAGCAGTAAGGGGGACAGTGAGGGGTGATTGGGCAGTGAGCTGTGATGGGAGCAATGTGAGCAGTAAGGGGGACAGTGAGGGGTGATTGGGCAGTGAGCTGTGATGGGAGCAATGTGAGCAGTAAGAGAGGCAGTGAGGGGTGATTGGACAGTGAGCTGTGATGGGAGCAATGTGAGCAGTAAGGGGGGCAGTAAGGGGTGATTGGGCAGTGAGCTGTGATGGGAGCAATGTGAGCAGTAAGAGAGGCAGTGAGGGGTGATTGGACAGTGAGCTGTGATGGGAGCAATGTGAGCAGTAAGGGGGGCAGTGAGCGGTGATTGGGTAGTGAGCTGTGATGGGAGAAATGTCAGCAGTAAGGGGGGACAGTAAGGGGTGATTGGGTAGTGAGCTCTGATGGGAGCAATGTGAGCAGTAAGGGGGGCAGTGAGGGGTGATTGGACAGTGAGCTGTGATGGGAGCAATGTGAGCAGTAAGTGGGGCAGTGAGGGGTGATTGGACAGTGAGCTGTGATGGGAGCAATGTGGGCAGTAAGGGGGCAGTGAGGGGTGATTGGACAGTGAGCTGTGATGGGAGCAATGTGAGCAGTAAGGGGGGCAGTGAGGGGCGATTGGACAGTGAGCTGTGATGGGAGCAATGTGAGCAGTAAGGGTGGCAGTGAGCGGTGATTGGGCAGTGAGCTGTGATGGGAGCAATGTGAGCAGTAAGGGGGGCAGTGAGCGGTGATTGGGCAGTGAGCTGTGATGGGAGCAATGTGAGCAGTAAGAGAGGCAGTGAGGGGTGATTGGGCAGTGAGCTGTGATGGGAGCAATGTGAGCAGTAAGGGGGGCAGTAAGGGGTGATTGGGTAGTGAGCTCTGATGGGAGCAATGTGAGCAGTAAGGGGGGCAGTGAGGGGTGATTGGACAGTGAGCTGTGATGGGAGCAATGTGAGCAGTAAGGGGGGCAGTGAGGGGTGATTGGACAGTGAGCTGTGATGGGAGCAATGTGAGCAGTAAGTGGGGCAGTGAGGGGTGATTGGGTAGTGAGCTGTGATGGGAGCAATGTGAGCAGTAAGAGGGGCAGTAAGGGGTGATTGGGTAGTGAGCTGTGATGGGAGAAATGTCAGCAGTAAGGGGGACAGTAAGGGGTGATTGGACAGTGAGCTGTGATGGGAGCAATGTGGGCAGTAAGGGGGCAGTGAGGGGTGATTGGACAGTGAGCTGTGATGGGAGCAATGTGAGCAGTAAGGGGGGCAGTCAGGGGTGATTGGACAGTGAGCTGTGATGGGAGCAATGTGAGCAGTAAGGGGGGCAGTGAGCGGTGATTGGGCAGTGAGCTGTGATGGGAGCAATGTGAGCAGTAAGGGGGGCAGTGAGCGGTGATTGGGCAGTGAGCTGTGATGGGAGCAATGTGAGCAGTAAGAGAGGCAGTGAGGGGTGATTGGGCAGTGAGCTGTGATGGGAGCAATGTGAGCAGTAAGGGGGCAGTGAGAGGTGATTGGACAGTGAGCTGTGATGGGAGCAATGTGAGCAGTAAGTGGGGCAGTGAGGGGTGATTGGGTAGTGAGCTGTGATGGGAGCAATGTGAGCAGTAAGAGGGGCAGTAAGGGGTGATTGGGTAGTGAGCTGTGATGGGAGAAATGTCAGCAGTAAGGGGGACAGTAAGGGGTGATTGGACAGTGAGCTGTGATGGGAGCAATGTGGGCAGTAAGGGGGACAGTAAGGGGTGATTGGACAGTGAGCTGTGATGGGAGCAATGTGGGCAGTAAGGGGGGCAGTGAGGGGTGATTGGACAGTGAGCTGTGATGGGAGCAATGTGAGCAGTAAGAGGGGCAGTGAGGGGTGATTGGACAGTGAGCTGTGATGGGAGCAATGTGAGCAGTAAGGGGGGCAGTGAGGGGTGATTGGACAGTGAGCTGTGATGGGAGCAATGTGAGCAGTAAGTGGGGCAGTGAGGGGTGATTGGGTAGTGAGCTGTGATGGGAGCAATGTGAGCAGTAAGAGGGGCAGTAAGGGGTGATTGGGTAGTGAGCTGTGATGGGAGAAATGTCAGCAGTAAGGGGGACAGTAAGGGGTGATTGGACAGTGAGCTGTGATGGGAGCAATGTGGGCAGTAAGGGGGCAGTGAGGGGTGATTGGACAGTGAGCTGTGATGGGAGCAATGTGAGCAGTAAGGGGGGCAGTCAGGGGTGATTGGACAGTGAGCTGTGATGGGAGCAATGTGAGCAGTAAGGGGGGCAGTGAGCGGTGATTGGGCAGTGAGCTGTGATGGGAGCAATGTGAGCAGTAAGGGGGGCAGTGAGCGGTGATTGGGCAGTGAGCTGTGATGGGAGCAATGTGAGCAGTAAGAGAGGCAGTGAGGGGTGATTGGGCAGTGAGCTGTGATGGGAGCAATGTGAGCAGTAAGGGGGCAGTGAGAGGTGATTGGGCAGTGAGCTGTGATGGGAGCAATGTGAGCAGTAAGAGGGGCAGTAAGGGGTGATTGGGTAGTGAGCTGTGATGGGAGCAATGTGAGCAGTAAAGAGAGGCAGTGAGGGGTGATTGGGTAGTGAGCTGTGATGGGAGCAATGTGAGCAGTAAGGGGGGCAGTGAGGGGTGTTTGGGCAGTGAGCTGTGATGGGAGCAATGTGAGCAGTAAGAGAGGCAGTGAGGGGTGATTGGGCAGTGAGCTGTGATGGGAGCAATGTGAGCAGTAAGGGGGGCAGTGAGGGGTGATTGGGCAGTGAGCTGTGATTGGAGTAATGAGAGCAGTAAGGGGGACAGTGAGGGGTGATTGGGCAGTGAGCTGTGATGGGAGTAATGTGAGCAGTAAGAGGGGCAGTGAGGGGTGATTGGGCAGTGAGCTGTGATGGGAGCAATGTGAGCAGTAAGGGGGACAGTGAGGGGTGATTGGGCAGTGAGCTGTGATGGGAGCAATGTGAGCAGTAAGAGGGGCAGTAAGGGGTGATTGGGTAGTGAGCTGTGATGGGAGAAATGTCAGCAGTAAGGGGGACAGTAAGGGGTGATTGGGTAGTGAGCTCTGATGGGAGCAATGTGAGCAGTAAGGGGGGCAGTGAGGGGTGATTGGGTAGTGAGCTGTGATGGGAGCAATGTGAGCAGTAAGGGGGGCAGTGAGGGGTGATTGGGTAGTGAGCTCTGATGGGAGCAATGTGAGCAGTAAGGGGGGCAGTGAGCGGTGATTGGGCAGTGAGCTGTGATGGGAGCAATGTGAGCAGTAAGGGGGGCAGTGAGGGGTGATTGGACAGTGAGCTGTGATGGGAGCAATGTGAGCAGTAAGTGGGGCAGTGAGGGTGATTGGGCAGCGAGCTGTGATGGAAATGTGTAGAAGGGAAGTGAGGGGTAGGGGAGAAGTTATGTGGGCAGTGAGGTTTGATGGGGTAGTGAGCTGGGGGGGACAGTAAGATGTGAGGGGAAAAGGGTGAGCTATGGGGTGCAGTAAGGTGTAAAGCGAGCAGTGTGAGGTGTGGAAGGCAGTGAGATGTGAATGGAAATGGAGAGCTGTGAAAGGGGTAATGAGAAGTCAATAGGGAGTTACGAATGGTTGTGGTTGTGACTTGAAGCTATTGTAGCTGCTGGTAAGGTTACACACGCATATGAAATTGTGGTAGACCTGTGTATTTGAACTTGTTATCCAAATCCCTGAATCATAAGGTCGCATACCTATATGAACTTGCGTTCAGGCCTATGCGTTTGAACTTGTTATTCAAGCACTTAACCATAAGGCTTAATCTAACTTTCACCTGTGTACCCCACCGGTGTGTGGTTTTTTCAAGTATCCAGAATACGTAATTGCCATTTCATTGATGCACTAACAGTATTTATCAAGCACTAGAGACATACCCCTGATGAAGTTGGGTTATTTGTTCATAAACATCAAATCTCCGAATTGTCAAAGGAGAAGGAGGAATCTATCAAAGTTATTTCAACTGGTCCTCTGTACTATATGGTGTTATCTGCAAGAAGAGATACTATACCGTTTTGTATCATTGCTTTTATGTTGTAATACATTTTTAGATGGAACATGTTAAATGTGGTTTTATGCTCACGAATTAGGAGTAAATATCTTAGGGAGACTGCTGTTTTTCCCCATTGAATATTGGGTGGAAAAACAACCCAAGTGCGCCCATTCCTCTACTGGCACATATTTGTATCTTTTTAGTCCCTCCTAACAAGGGACTTAGTGGAATTTGGCAGCCCAAACCCAATCCTTTCTGTTTAATAACGCAAAAGGGAGAGTATCTGTTTTATTTATATATATATATATATATATATATATATGTGTGTGTGTGTGTGTGTTTTTGGCAGAGGGTTGGGGGGGTGGGGGCAGAAAATAATGTTGTGCCCATGGCTGGTCTTACCCATAGATCCACCTCTGGTAACTGGAGCACTCTGAGGAAACCTACACCAATGATTGATAAATGGTAAAGCCGTACTAAGTAGTGTAATGGTACACACCAATGAATATGTATACATTATTCAGTTAGAAATAACATTCTAACTAGGGATGAGCGGGTTCGGTTCTCAGAGAGCCAAACTCCCCCCCCCCCACCCTCCCTCCCGAACCTAGGGGATCCGGGACAATCCAAGTCACAGCTGCCGGCACCCCATACACTGGGGAAACCTCCTGCACTGCCGACACTGCTGGCACTCCTGCAAAGAGGACACCTCCGGCACTCCCGCACTGCCGACACTGCTGCCAATCCTGCACTGAGGAAACCTCCAGCATTCCTGCATTGCCAACACTGCCAGCACCCCTGCACTGAGGACACTGCTGGCACAACTCCACTGAGGACACTGATGGCACCCCTGCACTGCCAATACTGCTGGTACCCCTGCACTGAGGACACCTCTGGCACTCCCACACTGCCGACACTGCCTGCACCTCTGCACAGAGGACACCTCCACACTCCCACACTGCCAGCACTGCTGGCACTCCTGCACTGAGGACACCTCTGGCACTCCTGCATTGCTGGCACTGCTGACACCCTGCACTGGCGACACTGCTGGCACCACTGCACTGAGGACACTGCTGGCACCCCTGCACTGCCGACACTGCTGGCACCACCGCACTGAGTACACTGACACTACCTGCACCACCGCACTGAGGACACCGCTGACACCCCTGCACTACCGGCACCACCATACTGAGGATACTGCTGGCTCCCTTGCACTGCTGACACTGCTGGCTCCACCACACTGAAGACACTGCTGACAACCTCAAACTGGGGACCCCCTCTCACAGTAAGTGCACTATTGGTGTATCTAACCTGCATTGTATCTGACCTGCAGTGTAACCGGTGCTGTATCTGACCCACACTGTATCCGACCCACATTGTATTTGACCTACACTGCTGACAATGTTATGTATCCGACCCACACTGTATCCAAGCCATATTGTATTTGATCCACACTGTGTCCAACCCATACTGTATTTGAACTGTGCTCTATCCATCCCACACTGTATCTGACCTTCACTGTATCCAACCCACACTGTATTTGACTCACACTGTAACCTGCACTTTATCTGGCCCACGCTGTGTCTGACCCACAATATATACAACTCACAATGTATGTGACCTATACTGTATCTGACCTGCACTGTATCTTACACAGTACCCGACGCGCACTGTATTTGACCTTCCACTGTAGCCAACCCTCACTGTATGCCACATGCACTGTATCCAACCTGCACTGTAGCCTACACTGTATCCAAACAACACTGTATCCAACCTGCACTGTATCCGACCCGAACTGTATCCTGCATTGTATCGGACCTGCACTGTATCTCGCATTGTATCTGACCTTGCACTGTAGCCAACGCGCACTGTATCCAACCCGCACTCAGACCTGCACTGTATCCAACCCACAGTGTATCCAACCCACACTGTAACCTGCACTGTATCCGACCCATGTCATATCCAGCACACACTGTATATGACCCACACTGTATGCGATCTGCACTATATACAACCCGCAATGAATTCCACCTACACTGTATCCGACCTGCCCTGTATCCACCTGCACTGTATCTGACCCACAGTGTAACCTGCATTATATATGACCCAATTTGTATCCAACCTGCACTGCAAACCGCACTGTGTCTGACCTGCACTGTATCCGACCAGCACTGTAACCTGGTCAATATTTAACTTTGTGTCCAAAAGTATTCCGCACTGTACTACGCAGGTACGGAATGTTGTTTTTTGTGATTGGGGATATTTTGGGGAGCTGCTCAACAAAGTGGCTGATTGATTAGGACTCTACATGGGCACAGAGTGCCAGTCGTCAGTGACCCAGGGCCCCCAGGAGGGGAGGTACAGAGTGGGCACTGAGAATAATCATGTTGTGGGTGCATGTGCACTTGTGTAGGTGGCATCAATGTCTGCTGTTTCTATTTTACACATGGTTCCAGGTTTCTTTTCTTTGCTGTTTGGTAACTACTTTAGAGCAATGATATTCTATACACGATTCTCAGGAAATTTCTGTGTTACATATTTTTCTATTGATAGTACTTGTGAGTTGGTTTGATTGGTTATTGCTAATACAGTACTAATTTGTAAAACATTTTTAAACAGAAATAACTGCCGTGTGTTTGTGCCGCTGCTCTGTTGCTTAGTTTAGCCAGTTAGGCTTTGGCCTATGTTGGTGAACAAAATTGTTAGCAGTGAGGTGGTCAAAATTGACTGGGAATGAGTGGAAATGAATGTTATTGAAGTTAATAATATTGAAGGAACAAAACACCCCCAAATTCTTTGATTTTAGCTGTTTTTATGTTTTGGGGATTTTTTTCTCCAAAAAATACAGATCCAAAACCAAAACCAAAACCTGAATGGGTGGTTTTGGCAAAACTAATCCAGATCCAAAGCACAAAAGGAGATCAAGATCCAAAACCAAAACCCAAAACCCAAAAAGTGTCCGGTGCAGATTTCTAATTCTAACCATAAAATTGATAAAGGTTTGAGAACCAAGTAAAACAAATCATGTCAGGAAACCGTAATGCTGTATATACAAAGCAGCATTAGAACCAAAGCAATAGGAACTAAAACGCAATAGACAGGAATATGTTAGGAAAGAAGCCACCACATGCCTGAGCTTACAATGTGATTAGATGGCTCTAGACATGGACAGATAAGTGGGTAAAATGCTACTAACGTCATCCGGCCGGAATTTTTGCAGGGGTGCTGCGGGCGCATGCACAGCGGGATCTACTGCACATGCGTCCGCCTTTTCTGCAGGGGGCCACAGAAAATGCGGTCGCCTCTGCCTGTCAATCAGGCAGAGGCGGTCGCGGGGCGGGAGGGGGTGGCAACGCTCCATTTTCAGGAAGGAAACGGAGTGTTTCGGGGGCGGGACAATCCGAACGGTGGTCTGTGTGGCGCGAACGAGGGCGTATCGGGGACACGGTCGCGGCGGCTTCGTGATGACACACACAGCCGCCACGACAGGAAAGATGGCGCTGGGACCCCTGCAGCTGCAGCTAAGCTGCGCCGGCAGGAGTCAACCTTAGTTTCTACTGACAAATAGAAATTGCGAGGCAATCGTAATTTCTGCTTGTAGCAGGGGTGGAGGCGCTGGTCAGCATGCTGGGCGGACCCCAGCATGCGTGCAAAAGGATAGCAAATTCTGCTGATTAGTAGATTTTGCTATCCTTACTGAATTGGCCCCTAAGTCCAGTAAACAGAGTGGTGTTTGCAAAATTGATAGTGACTGAGCTTAACACATGGCAACACATATGTCGTGCCAGGGCTCAGGAGCAGTCAGAGATCACAGCATGAAAGAAACGTGGTGTAATTGGTAACACAAAGGTGAGGTCTCATGGTATAATTCTTGTATTTTATATTTGCGACACAGCTTTTCCCCTGCTCCTGCCAATCAGAGGGCTTCTATTGATTTCTATGGGATGATCACCTGCAACCTGTCATTTGGGCATTTGTGATGTGGTTCCCAACAGCACCAGAACTGCAGAATACTGTATGTGAGATTTTTTTGACCTGTCGACCTACATCACATCGACCTAGAGACCCTGTCGACCTAGAGACCCTGTCGACCAATAGTGGTCGACCTAGTTACTGTCAACCATGCATATCACACCCCTCAGCCCTATTGCTGGTTACCATTTATGAGGGGGGTTCTACAGTGGGGTTTTTTTTCTGCTTCTATAGCAAGATCATCTAGAGAAGGTTCCACAGATCCCACGCATCCAATCTTGGACTTCTATACTGTTGTCTTTGACTTGAGAGGAGGTCATAAAGACCTTTAGTAAAATCAGTGGTTTTGATGCTCAGTGTGCTGTTGGTCCATGGCGATATTCATAGTAAATTTGCCCAGAGCATATAAAAACAACTCAATATGTGATCGGTTTATACAAAGAAACATTTTAATCCCATCCCTCATGGGGGAAAGTGTGTAAAGGAAAAAAGTTCTCCTTGGTGACTTTAAACATACAGTGTGAATTCTAAGTAAAGTGAGAGAATGAATTCACGTTTCATTAACACATGCACAGACTATTTTTGGAGAGTCTAATTTACATTTTAATCTCTAAAAAAAAGGACCTGAGCTAAAAGTGTCCCAGAACATAGCAGGCAGGTGCTAGGAAACCGAACATCTCCCCATCCTCTCAGAGTGAATTCATTCAGCCTGGAAATAGATCCACTTACTTACAGTATGTTTACTTCAGGAAAAGCAGAAGTGTGTTTGTCATGAATATTGATGGCAGAACATTTAAGAACCACAAGCTATTTATCGTTTAAGTGCAAATTTTCCTTTTTTGGATTTAAAGTGTTCATTTTATTTCCATTTTTCACTGATTGTCTGTAATGTTTCATCACACGTGCATCGCCCAGCATTTGTGATATTTCTGAAATAAAAGCCACCCCCCCATTTAAAACATAATACAGTAAATTTAATTCACATTTTGCACCTTATGAACATTACAAAACATCTTGGATTTGTAACTGTACCAATCAGCACATTGAGCTGCCCATCTTCTCTCTCTGCTCAGGACACTTCCGAAAAGTAAAACTGCCATCCATGTATAGGGAGGCATGATGTGCACTTCCATGTATAGGGAGGAGTGATGTGCACTTCCATGTGTAGGGAGGCATGATGTGCACTTCCATGTGTAGGGAGGCATGATGTGCACTTCCATGTATAGGGAGGCGTGATGTGCTCTTCCATGTGTAGGGAGGTGTGATGTGCACTTCCATGTGTAGGGAGGTGTGATGTGCACTTCCATGTGTAGGGAGGTGTGATGTGTACTTCCATGTATAGGGAGGAGTGATGTGCACTTCCATGTGTAGGGAGGCGTGATGTGCACTTCCATGTGTAGGGAGGAGTGATGTGCACTTCCATGTGTAGGGAGGTGTGATGTGCACTTCCATGTGTAGGGAGGAGTGATGTGCACTTCCATGTGTAGGGAGGAGTGATGTGCACTTCCATGTGTAGGGAGGCGTGATGTGCTCTTCCATGTATAGGGAGGAGTGATGTGCACTTCCATGTGTAGGGAGGCGTGATGTGCTCTTCCATGTATAGGGAGGAGTGATGTGCACTTCCATGTGTAGGGAGGGGTGATGTGCACTTCCATGTGTAGGGAGGAGTGATGTGCACTTACATGTGTAGAGAGGGGTGATGTGCACTTCCATGTGTAGGGAGGGGTGATGTGCACTTCCATGTGTAGGGAGGAGTGATGTGCACTTCCATGTATAGGGAGGCATGATGTATGTGCACTTCCATGTGTAGGGAGGAGTGATGTGCACTTCCATGTATAGGGAGGCATGATGTGCACTTCCATGTATAGGGAGGAGTGATGTGCACTTCCATGTGTAGGGAGGAGTGATGTGCACTTCCATGTGTAGGGAGGGGTGATGTGCACTTCCATGTGTAGGGAGGAGTGATGTGTACTTCCATGTGTAGGGAGGGGTGATGTGCACGTCCATGTATAGGGAGGGGTGATGTGCACTTCCATGTGTAGGGAGGAGTGATGTGTACTTCCATGTGTAGGGAGGAGTGATGTGCACTTCCATGTGTAGGGAGGGGTGATGTGCACTTCCATGTGTAGAGAGGAGTGATGTGCACTTCCATGTGTAGAGAGGAGTGATGTGCACTTCCATGTGTAGGGAGGTGTGATGTGCACTTCCATGTATAGGGAGGGGTGATGTGCACTTCCATGTGCAGGGAGGAGTGATGTGCACTTCCATGTGTAGGGAGGTGTGATGTGCACTTCCATGTATAGGGAGGGGTGATGTGCACTTCCATGTGTAGGGAGGTGTGATGTGCACTTCCATGTGTAGGGAGGAGTGATGTGCACTTCCATGTGTAGAGAGGAGTGATGTGCATGTCCATGTATAGGGAGGGGTGATGTGCACTTCCATGTGTAGGACGGAGTGATATGTACTTTCATATGTAGAGATGAATGATGTGCACTTCCATGTATAGGGAGGTGTGATGTGCACTTCCATGTGTAGAGAGGAGTGATGTGTACTTCCATGTGTAGGGAGGAGTGATGTGCACTTCCATGTGTAGGGAGTAGTGATGTGCACTTCCATGTGTAGGGAGGTGTGATGTGCACTTCCATGTGTAGAGAGGAGTGATGTGTACTTCCATGTGTAGAGAGGAGTGATGTGCACTTCCATGTGTAGGGAGGAGTGATGTGCACTTCCATGTGTAGAGAGGAGTGATGTGCACTTCCATGTGTAGGGAGGGGTGATGTGCACTACCATGTGTAGGGAGGAGTGATGTGCACTTCCATGTGTAGGGAGGTGTGATGTGCACTTCCATGTGTAGGGAGGGGTGATGTGCACTACCATGTGTAGGGAGGAGTGATGTGCACTTCCATGTGTAGGGAGGGGTGATGTGCACTTCCATGTGTAGAGAGGAGTGATGTGCACGTCCATGTATAGGGAGGGGTGATGTGCACTTCCATGTGTAGGACGGAGTGATATGTACTTTCATATGTAGAGATGAATGATGTGCACTTCCATGTGTAGGGAGGAGTGATGTGCACTTCCATGTGCAGAGAGGCATAATGTGCACTTCCGTGGGCAGACAGGCATGATGTGCACTTCCATGTGTAGGGAGGCATGATGTGCACTTCCATGTGTAGGGAGGCATGATGTGCTCTTCCATGTGTAGGGAGGGGTGATGTGCACTTCCATGTGTAGAGAGGGGTGATGTGTACTTCCATGTGTAGGGAGGGGTGATGTGCACTTCCATGTGTAGAGAGGGTGATGTGTACTTCCATGTGTAGGGAGGGGTGATGTGCACTTCCATGTGTATGGAGGCATGATGTGCACTTCCATGGGTAGGGCGGCGTGATATGTACTTTAATATGTAGAGACGAATGATGTTCACTTCCGTGGGCAGAAAGGCGTGATGTGCCTTTCCATGTGCAGAGAGATGTGATGTGAACTTCCGTGGGCAGAGAGGCGTGATGTGCCTTTCCATGTGCAGAGAGATGTGATGTACACTACCATGGGCACAGAGGTGTGATTTGCACTTCCATGTGCAGAGAGGCATAATGTGCACTTCCGTGGGCACACAGGCATGATGTGCACTTCCATGTGGAGGGCGGCGTGATATGTACTTCCATATGTAGAGACAAATGATGTGCCTTTCCATGTGCAGAGAGATGTGATGTGATATGCACTTAAATGTACTGAGATGACTGATGTGCACTTCCATGTGTATGGAGGCGTGATGTGCACTTACATGTGCTGAGATGAGTGATGTGCTATTATATAGTCAGAGAGGCATGATGATCTTTACAAGTGCACTGTGTAAGAATATAACCAGGATGTATAAGTATAATCTTCCACCCCTTTAGTATCACTGTTCTCTATTAAAAAAAAAAAACATTTCTGTTTGCTTCATAAAATACTGCTCACTTTAGCCTTTATTTGTGACTAAATCTGTATATGCCCAATTCTTTATTCACTGCTGTCGTTCCTGGAATCATACCATTGGAAGTCCTCCATGTCCAATGGGACAATTTCACAGCCAACAAGATGTTGTTACTTGCAGCATGTAACCATACATCATACTGTCATACAGTAGATTGTGTAGTGTGTGTGGTGATGAGATGTATGGTTTTGTTGCATTGCCGAGTCAAGGGGTTGCACAGTCATGAAGGAGGCATCTGGACTGTTTCTATTACATGTCATTTTTGCAGAGCTTCTTACTGCATCACCTGGGCCAATATTTACTAATATTCGTGTTTGAGTCGTTTTGTGTAGTGTTTAAACTCGTTTTATATCGGGTGCATTTTCATGCAACTTTTTGATTCCATATACGCAAAGTTACGAAGCAGTCGACTTTATGGTTGTCGTGTTTTCCGATGTCGATGCCAGTCGGTTTTTTTGGCACATTTACGGCCGTCATTGTCGTTTGCGTACGTGTTTTTGTTGTATTTGCTGTTTTTTTTCCTAAATTAAACGCGGCAGGGTTTTTTTTTCCAGCGGACGCATTTTCACTTTCAGTTTCGATTTTCATCCCCGTTCGTGATTGGTTGTGTTTCAGATGGTAGGAGTGTCTGTGCACAACCATATAAATATGCCCCAAACCGTCCGCACCTCGTTGGTTTAGTTAGTGGTGAGGAGGAGGGAGGTTGTGCTGTGGAGGTAGGTGAATTTGTGGTTTGGTGAGGAGTGTTGGTAGCGATTTCTGAGTGTGGTATTGTGTTTGAAAGTCGTCTTGTCATTCTTGTAGTCTTGTATTTTGTGGTTTTAGTCCAAGTTATTTTTCTTTATAGTCCCTTGTCAGTGTTTGTGTGTGTGTGTGTGTGTGTGTGTGTGTGTGTGTGTGTGTGTGTGTGTGTGTTGGTGTGTTGGTGTGTGTGTGTGTGTGAGAGTTGTGTAGTGGTAGTGGAGGAGTGTGTTGTTGTTTTTTTTTCCTGTGTTAACTGTTTAGACACACAATTATGTGTGACTCAGAGGTGGGTGAGGTGGAGGGTGTGAGTGAGGGGGAGGAGGTTGGTCAGGTGGAGGAGGTGAGTGTTAGTGAGGTTAGTGAGGTGGAGGAGGTGGGTGAGGTTACTGCAGCAGCCTCAAGTGATAGTGACAGTCAGAGTGCTCCGCAGCCATGCACCACTACTAAGACTGGGCGGAATGTAAAGTTTAGTTTTGCTGAAAATGTGGCATTGGTGCGTGAGCTGATGAAGTATCAGAGGCAGCTATTTGGCCCTGAGTCCGCCAAGGTGCCAACACGGAGGAAGACGGTGTTGTGGGAGAAAGTTGTTGCTGCTGTCAATAGTGAGGGGGTGGTGAAGCGGACGGAGGACACGTGCCGCAAACGGTACTATGACATAAAGGGACGTGTGAAGTCCAAAATGGCCAAGGAGGCCAAGTCGGCTCGGAAAACCGGTGGTGGGCAGCCCTATATTGCAAGTTATCTGGAGTATGAGGAGCCCATGCGGAGTGTAATACCTCCAGAAGTTGTCTCTGCAACCCATGTCCGGGATTCAGATAGGCCCAGGAAGAATGGTGAGCATGTGTATTTGCATTTACATTCTATGCTTTTTTTTTTTTTAAATGTGTGTCATGTGACATTGCATATTACTCCCATCTTCAAGTGTGTGTCAGCAAATACATTGTTTTGGTAAATGTTTTATACAAAAGCCAATGTAACATCTTACTTTATTGTATGTCATGTGTTTTTCTGACAGATATTTTGCATGTGTAGTTTGGACTTGGTGTGTCTCTGAATTGTCCTGCAATAATGTATTCCTTTTGGCCGTTTTTTAATTTAAAATTGTGACTATGTTTTATATTTAAGTGATCCATGTGCAATGTTTTAAAAACAGTGGTTGTCATGTTAGAGGCTGGAGTACTGGAAAGTGGTTTGGAAACCACTTACATGTGTAATGTCATTATTAGATAATGTTAATTATTTAATTAAAATAACAATTTTTTTGGTTTGTTTTTTTTGCTTGTATTTGTGCCTTGACACCACACTGCAGTGTAATTTTAATTAAAATTGCTACATTTTGTTTTGGCTCATATAGTGGTAATGTGTCTTTGGAGTGCCACATCACAGAGCAATTTATATATTGCATCTGTAATATTTATCCTTTCAATACAAAATGAAGTTGTGTGTGTTTTTATTTTTATTTTATTTTTTATTTTACTTGTGGCCTATGTCAGTGTCCTGTACATGTTTTCCTGTGTTGATGTTGCCATAGTGCATATGTGTTTTGGTCAATGGCCCTCATTCCAAGTTGTTCGCTCGCAAGTGAATTTTAGCAGATTTGCTCATGCTAAGCCGCCGCCTACTGGGAGTGAATCTTAGTATCTTAAAATTGCGAACGATGTATTCTCAATATTGCGATTACACACCTCGTAGCAGTTTCTGAGTAGCTTCAGACTTACTCGGCATCTGCGATCATTTCAGTGCTTGTCGTTCCTGGTTTGACGTCACAAACACACCCAGCGTTCGCCCAGACACTCCCCCGTTTCTCCAGCCACTCCTGCGTTTTTTCCGGAAACGGTAGCGTTTTTTCCCACACGCCCATAAAACGGCCTGTTTCCGCCCAGTAACACCCATTTCCTGTCAATCACATTACGATCACCAGAACGATGAAAAAGACGTGAGTAAAAATCCTAACTGCATAGCAAATTTACTTGGCGCAGTCGCAGTGCGGACATTGCGCATGCGCATTAAGCGGAAAATCGCTGCGATGCGAAGATTTTTACCGAGCGAACAACTCGGAATGAGGGCCAATGTTTTTAGTTTTTTGTTTTTTATTTTTGTATTTCTGGTCCTTATGTTTTTTTTATAAATAAAAACCAAGCATTTCTAAAAGAATAAATGTTTATAAGCATAATGGGTGGATGTATACACAATAGCATGAAAAAAAAAATTGTATTCATTTTATACAGTGTTAGAAAAAAGCAGTACTACTCGTCGGCCAGTAACTCCTATCACATCTGATGATGATGACGCTGTGGAAGCAGGTAAAGTGTCCATTGTAGTATAGGGTATGCTTGTAAAGGAATGGCCATAACAAAATTGCACTTTCATTAAAAGGTCCATCAAAAGAAGTATGGAGCAGCAGTAGTGGCACTCCTGTAAGACATCGCCACAAAAAACCTGTGGCCGAAAAGAAAGCAAGGTTGTATGTCCCGGCCCAAACACAGCAGGCTACTCCGCCACGAAGATTATCGTCCGTATGTTCTGTACCCCCACTCCAAATTTTGGACACACCTCCAAGACGTCATCCACACTCCCCTCATCTTGATTGTGAGTATCAAACTGAAATAAATGTGTAAAATTTCAGAACGTAATCAAAATTTTTCATAACCGCATTAAGTCAAAACACATCAAAAACTAAAATACTTACCGCAGTAAGTAAAAGCTGAAATGGAATCCAAGCTAAATGGCCTTGTCCACATCCAGTAAAGATATGTATGTCCACTTGAGCCATACAGTATGACATTGTGTGTAAGATGCTGCAACAAAAAAGCATGTTGGTTTTTTTGCAAAAAGTACGGTTGTTTTTCTAAATTTAACATGTGTGTTTGAGGTAACATTGCAAAATACATATAAAAACATTACTATGTTTGAACAAAGCTATAAGGTAACACATTATGTATTCCAATGTATTTTTATGGTGGAGTATGTGTGAGCTACAATAAAACTAAAGTGTTTGCTTTCACAATTAAGTAACCAGACACATTTGCCACAAACAGGCATATGTATGTATTTAAGCTATGAGTGATGATGTTGCTAGGCAGAATAGTTGAAAGCAACAGTGAATGACATGTGTTCCATGTGTAGTGATTTGTTTACATTTCTCAAACATATGGATAGCTAACGGAGATTTGTTTAACATTTCAGCTTCAAGTCCTGGGAACAGCATCCCTCCGCAACAACAGCAACACAGTGACATGGAGGAGACAAACATCTTAGAAATGCAGCCATTAATGCAAGGAATGAGCCCCCCAGCACCTGTGAGTACACCACCACAGCAAAGCACACCACCACCACAACACAGCCCAACAACACCAGGAACACAAGGCCCTGATCAGGTGTTTTGGTCTATTTGGGCTAGACAGCAGGCCACTAATGAAGATTGCCTGCGTAAGCAGACACAAATGTTTGCAAGCCTACCATCTCACCTCAGAAGAATATCAAGAAATCTGAGTAGACAAAATGAACAAACAACCAGAATAGGCAATACCATGGAACTCATGCGTACAGACATTACACAGGTCATGGGCAACTTACAGCGCATAATGGAAGAACAGCACAGACAACAGCAAAGTTATATGAGCATTTTTCAAAACAATCAAAAGATTAATGAAAGTTTATTCCGAATAGTAGACAATCAAAATGCTGCTACACGTGAACTCAATGCCACCCTCACTAACATGAATTAAACACTCAGATGCATGCACCAACAGCAAACAAGCAGCAGTTCTGGTACGACTACTCCAAATATCACACCAGTCTCATCACCACCAAGACACTCCACCAGAGCACGACAACATGACAGTGCTAAAGGCAAATGGCAGTAGAAGCAGCCACCCAAAAAAATGTGAAAAAAATACAAGTTAGACACTTGTGATAAGTAACTCAAATAAGTTAGTAAGTGTATTTTTTGCCAAAAATATGTAACACTTAGCTCCTTGACACTTTTTTCAACATCAATAATTATAAGTGGTACAAACAAAAACATAAAATTTGTACGCACATTTATTCTTTACCATTTTTTTTTTGGTATTGTAGGAGGGAAATGTTGATGGAGCCACACATACATGTTAGCAGGAAGTAAACTGACCACTTGATTTTTTTCTAATCATTACTCTTTCTAGATTCCAATCATTCTCTTTTCCTGCAGACACAATAATTGCCAGCCAGGCAGTATGTCTTTAGCAGGAAGTAAACTGACCACTTGATTTTTTTCTAATCATTACTCTTTCTAGATTCCAATCATTCTCTTTTCCTGCAGACAATCCAAATTACAATGTTATTGATACATATTTTAGCTTTCTTCTCTATACAACATTACAAGAAAAACACAATTGAGTTGCGTAAAAAGCTTGTAATATGTTGGCTTTGTTTTGTTTTAAAAACATTGTCAAAATGAATGTCAGTATTGTTGGGACATGTTTGTGTGTGTTAAAAATTAGTAAGAATGTTTTTACACATGATGCTGAAACAAACAAATATGTACTTTTACTACAAAAATCAAAGAATGTGTATAATAATGTATATGTGTGGCAAACTGTGTATTTACTTACACATCATCAAGTTTACAGCATCAAACATTAGGAAATAAATTATTCCTGATTACAGTAAGTTTGTGTGTCTTAATATGATGGTGCATCACACATAGGGACACATGTATTCCTCAAGGCTAACATATTATATGTTGAGGAGTGTTTTTTGGGAACACATGTTCTCAAACTCGGCCCTCAGGAACCCACACAGTGCATGTTTTGCAGGTCTCCTCACAGAATCACAAGTGACATAATTAGCTCCACCGGTGAACCTTTTAACATGTCTGTGAGAAATTCATACACCTGTGCTTCTACTGGGTTACGTGAAAAACATACACTGTGTGTGGTCCTGAGGGCCGAGTTTGTGAACCTGTGCATTAGAACGTTACACACAATGATAAAGTGAAATACTAAATGGATTATGTGGGCTTGTAAGAAATAAGCACTGCAAGTTTACGATCACTTATCCAGACTTAATGCATGCCACTCATAATCTGTTGTTTTGAGAATAAAAATACACACAATACACATGTGACATTTGTTTTTCATAAAGCGAGGGTATGTTTGTATGTGTCAAGGAGACAGACACATTCTGAGTAATGGTTTTTGTAAAAAAAAAGCAAAACATCTATTTATGATTACACAACAAATGAAATAAGCAAACCAAGCTTACCTTAGAAATAGCGATTGATGATCTCTTGCCTAACCTGCCTCCCTACATCTGTACTCCAAGTATCACCAGATGTCTCTAATTCCTCTGCTTGCTGGCTGCTTTCTTCCTCCTCCTCCTCCTCAACATGTGGCAGATGTTGTTGCAAACACATGTTATGAAGAGAGCAGCAGCAGAACACAATTTGAGTCACCTTGGAGGGACTATACAACAAAAGGCCACCAGACTTATCCAGACACCGAAACCTAGATTTCAGCACACCAAAACATCTTTCTATCACATTCCGCGTGGACTTATATGCATGATTGTAATTGTGTTCAGCAGGGGTATCAGGTCGGGACAATGGAGTTAGAAGCCAAGAGAAACAGCCATATCCTCCATCACCTAAAAGACAGATATAGTAACGTGATTCATGTTAAGATACAGCAACACATAAGTAACACACTGTGGGGCAGATGTATTAACCTGTAGAAGGCATAAGGAAGTGAAAAACCAGTGATATGTGCAAGGTAATAAAGGCAGCAGACAATCTGTTCCTAAATGTTCATTTACATATTGGAGCTGATTGGCTGGTGCCTTTATCACCTTGCACAAATCACTGGTTTCTCACTTCCTTATGCCTTCTACAGGTTAATACATCAGCACCTGTATTTGGACAAAGTATACGCAGGCCTACACATATCAAATTACATACCCAGCAGCCATCCATCTGGCATTTGTCCGTCTTCAAACTTATCAAAGAGGGATGACTGACTGAGGATGAAGGAGTCATGGTAGCCCCCAGGGTAACCAGCAACAACACTCATTATTTTGAGATTTGCATCACAAACCACCTGCACATTTGTGGAGTGTTCGAAATGGCGGTTTGTATATATGTGCTGCCTGCCCCTAGGTGGTCTCAGCTGAATGTGTGTGCAATCTATGGCTCCAAGCACATTGGGCATGCCAGCCAGCTCATAGAAGTCTACCCTGACGGCATGCCACTGAGACTCCTGGGTAGGGAAGCAGATTGAGGCCTCGATGTGGGGCTGCAAAACAGCCAACACCTGTGTGTATATTTTAAATAACAATAAACATGAGATTTTAGGACAGAACTGGCCACCGAGAAATTATAACAAACACAAAACATAAGAGGTAGTTAGGTATACATCACCTGTGTTAAGATTCTGGAAAATGAGGGCTGTGAGATTCCTATGACATCCCCAGACACAGCCTGAAAGCTGCCAGTAGCCAGAAACTGCAACACAACCAGGAGTTTGTGCAGGCCTGAGACAGAGCGAGAGCGTGCTGTCTCAGGGTCCAGGCCCAGTTTGACAAGGTCATACAGACGGAAAATGTTGTTAGGATTTAGACGGAACATCTGTATGACCTTATCATCGGACAATGCATTCAAGTTTAAACGCCCCCTAAAAAAACGAGGCCTGCGCAGCCTCCGCGGAACCTGTACAACCTGCTGACCATGTTCAGTTTCTTGGCCCTGGTTACTTACAGGCTGATGTCTGAGTCTGAGGAATCCCACAGCACACAAAAGATCACTGGCCCACAGTCCTGCTGCCATTTCTGAGTGTAGGTGTATTGAAATGGGCCTAACATCCTTTTATAGGCATCCTAATTCAGGTGTGAGTGATTTTTTATTTGCAACACATGTAAACATGACTGAAAAAAGCAGGTCTATTTTTTTGCCGCTTTTTTTTACGAATCCAAAAAAATACGACCGCATTTGAGCACTCAGAGACTAACACCCAAACACGAATTAATAGTGAATTCCCGTATTCTATGTAATAACAGCCGCGTTTGACCGATGGTCTATTCATTCGTATTTGTGAACGTTGTCATTCAAACCATTACGAATAGTCCAGACACTGCCGAGATTTGTGTTTAGTGAATTCCCGGATTGGGACTTAGAAAAAAAAACACAAATCGGCCAAACTCGGATTTTTAGTAAATACTGGCCCTGGAGTGAGGCTAGACATACAGGGCCTAATTCATTCCTGATCACTAGGCTGCGTTTTGTACAGCGTGCGATCAGGTCTACACTGCACATGCGTATGCACCACAATGCGCAGGCGCATCACACGGGTACAAAGCGGATCACTGCTCAGCGATGGGTTTGTGCAAAGAATCCATTTGCACTGGCATTCGCAAGGATATTGACAGAAAGAGGGCATTTGTGGGTGTCAACTGACCCTTTTTTGGGAGTGGTTGGAAAAATGCAGGCATGTCCGTGCATTTGCAAGGAGAGTTCCTGACATCAATTTCCGGTCCTGGACAGGCTGAAGTGTTCGCAGCGGCTGAGCAAGTCCTGGGATACTCAGAGACTGCACAAAATCTGTTTGTGCAGCTCTGCTACACATGCGATCGCACACTTGCAAAGCAAAAATATACTCCCCTTTGGGCGGCGACTATGCGAATGCAGGACTGCAAAAATTCCAGTCAGCATGCTGGGTGGCCTTGCCCAGTGATGGGCGGCCCCAGCATGCAATCCAAAGGATAGCAAATTCTGCTGATTAGCACAATTTGCTATCTTTACTGAATTAGCCCCTATGAGTTGATCTGAGTCCAGGCTCAGATCCAGAAACAAGACAAAATGTCATCTTCCCGGTGTCTGATCTTCCATGTTTTGGATTTCATAAAGTCCCTCTCTTGTGATTCTGTCACAATTTCACACAAGACACCAGAGGAAGAGGGTATGGGACTTTGGACTGTGAGCTCTGACGCACGGAAAAAAAACACAGATAGGACATACACCAGAGGTAGTGATCAAAGGGAGAGTGTGTGGGACTGTGGGCTCAAAGCAATAAAAAAAATTGCACAGATAGAACACACACCAGTAGCAGTGACCAGAGGGAGAGGGAGTGGAACTGTGGGCTCTGTGTGGGACTGAAGACTCTCTTAGTCACTGTGTTGTGGGTTCAAGCAAACTATAAAAGAACACTACTGTATGCCATTACTAAGAGCACTTTGAGGCACTGTGTTGTGTGTTGTTCAAGCGCTGTGTTAAAAAATCACATCCTTAGTGAGCCATTACTAGAGAGCGGTAAATCAGTCGATAGAAGAGCAGGAGGAGCAGTAACTATTGCTGCTGCCAGTTATGACAGTACTTCAACATCTACTAAAGGTGGTCCAGGGGACAAAACATTTAAGAAAGGGCACCTTAAATCTAAACAATATTTCAAAATGTTCAATAAAACATTATCTGTAAAGTGAAAATGTACAATCATAAAATTGCCAACATGCCATACACCACACGTAAAATTGGCAACATGCCATACAGTACACCACATGCAGTGGCAAGGAAAGGCTTAGGACAATGCGTTTATTTACAAATGGTGGTCGCCCTTCTGCTGTGTCATGCAATAAAAGGCCTGTTGTGGACTTTGCGAAAGCCAGGGCCAAGCACAGTTAGGCATCTTCTGTAACCTTGTACGTAACCCTGGCTCCTGATTTGAGGAGGCTCTGAGACCTCCGCCTAGCTCCTTCCACCTGCTGCTCCCTTGATCAGCTCTATATTTAGGAGAAAAAACCTGCTATCATCCCTCATACTCATACTCTCTGGTGCACCTCATACATGTACTACAGGAATGTGTTACCCAATTAGGAAGGAAGCGGGAGGAGGGGAGGTACAGCAGTATGGCCAGCAGGTCAGCCACATTTATGTAACATACAGTAGACTGATTTGAAGTTTGCAGCTCTGCAGTGCAACTATTTATTTTTGGCTTCTCTTTCAACCTTTGTCAGGAATCCTTGGCCATTAACATTATATTCTTTGCTGGCCTTTTCTCTTTTCATTTGATGCTAGACAGATTGTAACTAATTTCAAATGTATTCAAATTTTCTAAATGTATTAATTAAATTAATCATTTTTTAAAATCTATTCATTAATCAATCATCAATCAAACAATCAATAGTTTACCTTCCTGCCACTACATACTCCACCTCTATTTCCCTGTACTGCCCTGGGGTTTTTACATTTTTTTTCTCTTCTCATTCTTTCTATGTGGTCATATAGTTTATTAAACTGCCATCCTGTCTGCCATTGATGTGCTGTAATGTTTCATAGATGTGCTCTATTCTTAAAGTAACTGACATATGCTTGTGCTACTGCTCTGTTGCTTCATTTAGCCAGGCAGTCTTTGGCCAATATTGGTGAACAAAATCGTGAGCTGTGAGGTGGTCAAAATTGATGGACAATGACTGGAAATTAATGTTATAGATGTAAATAATACTGTAGGAACAAAAACAGGCTGGGATCCGGTCAGCATACTGGTGTTTAGCTGCTGGCAGTCGACCTGATCAGAAGACCTACGCTGTGATCCTGACATTGTTGACAATGCCGGCACCGGAATCCCGACTGCTGGCTTCCTGATGAAAAAAGTATGCAAGGGTGGGTTAGGGTTAGGCAGGTGCGGCTAAGTTTAGGCACTAGAGGGAGGGTTAGAGTTAGGCTGCAGGAGCAGGAAGTTTAGGGTTAGGCTGTGGGTGGGAGGGTTAGAGATAGTGTGAGGGTTACAATACTTACCTAGCAAGTGTTGGGATTTTGTGCATTGGAATGCTGCCATCAGTATTCTGACCCTCATCATCCAATGCGCTTGGACCAAATTACATGATTTTAGCTGTTTAAGCATTTCTTTTTTAATCCAGATCCAAACCAAAACCAATGAGGGTGGTTTTGACAAAACCAAAACATGGGGGTTCACGAACATCTCTAGTTGTTATGATACCAGGTAACCCACTAGTTACCCTGGACAATTGGTATATCCTGAATAAATTTGGCAAAGGCTCATCCACCAGATCAACATTTACCTATAGTAATTACCGTCAGCCCTCTTCCCACCACATGGATGTTGGGACAGATTTTTTATCATGTGAAATAATAATTTCAATTTTGAAATGTAAAACACAACAGTGTTTGCAATACTTCATTAAAATTTTTTAACATTACCATATTTTAGGTTATGCAATTAAACACATGAAGATGCAAGTATGGCACTGTATTGTCGACACAAAGAAAAGAAGAGCTCAATCGTGGGACCTAATTCTGAGTTGCTCACTTTTCTGTTTGGCCACTGTATAAAAGGCTGTTGATTCAGTTTGTTTAACACAGGGGTGGGGAACCTGCGGCCCACCAGCTGTTGTTGAACTACACATCCCAGCATGTTCTGCAACAGTTTTAGCATAGCCAAATAGCAAAACTGTAGCAGGGCATGTTGGTATGTGTAGTTCAGCAACAGCTGGAGGGCCAAAGGTTTAAGACATGGCACTGTCAGATCAAGAAAGAAGAATGTAGAATGTGGTGAGAGAAGTTCTTCCTCAGAAGTGGAGATTTGTTTCAATTTAATACTGTAGAACTGAGATTTCAGTAAGCGGGAGAACATGTAGTTGGATTAAAGAGATTACAGTGTTGGATTAAAGTGCAAGTAGTGGCCTGAGAGAGAAAAAAAATCATGCTAAAGAAATAAAAAGACTAAATAAAAAAATCTGGAAAAAATAAGATCACCACTGTAGACATCATGTTGAGTAGTATAATTAGGGGGAGATATATCAAAGCTTGGAGAGAAATAATGCGGAGAGAGAGAAAATGCCAACCAATCAGCTCATACTATATCTGTCATTTTCAAGCCAAGCCTGTAAAATGACAGAAGCTGATTGGTTGGTGCTTTATCTATCTCTAAGCTTTGATAAATATCTCTCTTACTGGGAGTGGCTGAAAAATTTTAGTTCCTTGAGTTATTCAGCGCATAAGAAGAATATTACTCACCAAAAGTGATGTTAAAAACATACAAGATAACAGGATACCAAAATCAGTGAGCCAGGATAAGAAATGGTTGAGGAGTAGCTAGGTGACCCAGGAGTACAATTGATGATAGCAAGGGAAAAAGAGGTTGATAAGATGCACTTCAAAATATAGGCAAAGATGGTAAAAGAACAGGAGAGAAATCTTCGAATATATGTCATGGAAAAAGAAGAAATCCAACTTACAATACATAATTTTCTGCTGCCTGGAATGAATGCAGATGCGATTGATGTGGAGACTACTGATTGAAAGGGAACTGAGAATCATATAAGGTGTGGTCTTCAGTATGCCGAATGTCGGGATCCTGGCGCACAGTATACCGGCGCCGGAATCCCGACACCCGGCATACCGACATATATTCTCCCTCGTGGGGGTCCACGACCCCCCTGGAGGGAGAATAAAATAGCATGGCGCGCGTAGCGCGCCACCATGCCCGCAGCGTGGCGAGCGCAGCGAGCCCACAAGGGGCTCATTTGCGCTCATCACACTGTCGGTATGCCGGCGGTCAGGCTCCCGGCGCCGGTATGCTGGTCGCCGGGAGCCCGGCCGCTGGCATATCATACTATACCCCATATAAGGACTTAAACTTACAGTATATTGACTTTATTTGATGCTGAAATTGTATATACCAGTCAGAGATGAATATTTGTAAAACTTTTCTATGGAATGTTTACCTCATTGTACAATTTCACAGGTTTCTCCAGATAAGATGGGTTTCACCACATCATAGAGCAGAATTAATTAACATTATATCCATAAGAACACTATGAATAGAAGATAGACTTCTGTCAAATGCTTGAATGTGGAATTAACAAATATAGGGCATTATGCCATTTGGCAGAATAGCAAAGCAACTCATGATTGCAATCATGGAACACAGGTCATCTGTAACACTGGAACGTTGGTTGCTAACTATACTTAAACTTCAGCTTCTCTCTGATGACGGTTTAACCTAACTTAAAAAAATTACGTTTTACAGCTAATTTAAATTCATGCTTTTTTGTCTAAAGGGAAAATATGATGTCAATAATGAGGGAATCATCTACAGTAATTATTAATTAGAAGTTACGAAAAAATAAAATTTAATAAAAAGATACGTATTTGGTTTATATCTTTTGTTATTTTATTTTACTTCTACAACACTGCAATTAAATTGCAGCAAATTATATACACATTATAACTTCAATGACAATATCTCTGTAGGAATGCTCCTTTCTTGACTTTGAGTGAAAGGAGAATGGATAACAGCTGATTAGTTCCATTTTAACTGTTCAAACAGTGGAAAAAATACATTTCTTCCAGGAGAATAGATTTTTCAGAGCCAAAGACAAGAAAAATTAATGCCATGCAGAAAAAAAAATTTTTTTTTGTACAGTAATTTCTTTATAATAAAATAATTACTTGTGTGGGCAATGCATAATTTCATGAACTCAATAACAAAGTACACGTTGCTTTTCCGGGGTTTAGATACTGACATTATAAACTAAGCCATTCATTATATATGTAAACTGTCAAAATTGTCTACATTTCTATATTTCTAAGTTGTCTGCATCCTTGGCTAGAAAGAAAAGCAGAAAAAGGTAATACATTTTGTTCTGTATTTTTCATCACAGAGATGTGGTTATAAGTCAGCTCTGTTACAGTTTCATTTAAAACTAATCTTCTTACCACAAACAATATTCTGACAGCCAGCAAAGGACACACTTGCTCTCCCAATAAGCTATAAAACTTTATTTGGAATTTTCAATCCAAAGCAATTTACCTACTCAGATAAGTAATTTTCCACTTAATCCAGTTTTTCTTTCCAAGAAATTACCTTGTCGTCATCTTGCCCCTAGAACTCAGCATTACATTTTCAGGGGAAGGTAATCTGAGAAGTCTGGCTGGTCTCACACATATATCGAGTGTGTCTTCACTATTTTTCATTCACTTATATTAAAAATTAAAATGCTGAAAGCACTCCCAGGATATTTTTAAATTGGATTTTGCTGCAGCTGGATCAGTCTTTGCTGTAAGGCCATAGCCTGAAAATGACAATGTTGAATTTTCTGAAAGAAGATGTGAACTGTATGTTCTGTTACAAAATGGTCTGGTGACACTTTGTGGTATCAGACTCAAGGTGAGGAGATGAAGACCGGTTTAATTTTAGCTTGGAACAGAAAATATAAACACACACATTTGTATCTCTCTAATAAACCACCAGGTATATGCATCAATTGGATTAGATTACTGTTTATTATGCCTCCCATCTTGATTTGATTCTAGCATCAAACAGAATAATCTTTCTACAGGAGTGCACACTTCTGTGAGCTCTCTCTCTCTCTCTCTCTCTCTCTCTCTATATATATATATATATATATATACTGTTTGTATGTGTATATGTATATATATATATATATATGTTAAAATGTTAAAATATGTATGTATATTTGTTCTTCATAAGCTCCTACATAGCTTGATGGGTCACTAGACTCAAACAACAGATAGATAAATACCAGAAGGAATTGGTTACATTTAAAATAACTAAACTGGAAAAAGTTGACCGTGATTATAAAGACCACAGGGTCTGTAGGTGGCTGACGTGGAAGTGACAACCCTTCCTCCTTTAGGTTCAGAAACACTAGATACAGACAAAATCAATCCCAATTTGATAGTTATTCCTCTTCAGAGAGGGATTCTTCAGACTCTCAGATTAACACTAAACCACCACTCCCACGGGCTAACACTCGTTCACAAATAGGGGAGCAAACTTTAAACACAGAAGGCCCCACCTCCAGTGGGTCAAATTCAAAAGAAAAAAAGAAGCAAAACAAAAACCAGAAGAATCTGTGATTATTTTATCATCCTATAAGCTTTCAGTAGCTGAGATGAGCCTGCTTTCCAAGGGGCTTAGTTTTATTCCTACCCCTAACTTCGATGACTTTGGCTGGTCCGTGGATACAGTTAAACATAGCCAGAAATTAAGATTTACAGAAAAATTTCAACAGACTCCGTCAACATCAGGGATTAGTAAACCATTCAAGAAAAAAGTACCTATGACCCCCCATCGCAGAGTCCAAGTATAAAAACATTTACTAGAATGTTGGATTATAATATCAGGGATTCCTTGAACAAACAGAAGAGAATCAGATATAATCTTACCTCTTTGGAAAGGAAAGCAATTAATGATTTCAAAAATAATCCCCTTATCACTATAAAATCAACTGACAAAGGGGGCACTGTGGTGCTATTGAATACCTGTGACTATGAGGCTACTGTATGAAGACAATTAGCAGATGAGGATACCTATAGACAACTTCCTTGTGATCCCAGTATCTCCTTTAAGAATTGGCTGGATTCACTGCTGAGCAGAGCTTTGAAAAATAATTGGATAGATGAGGACACACTGGATTTCCTTAAAATGGAATACCTGATCTGTTCAATTTTGTTTTTATTACCTAAAATTCACAAAACTTTGGACAGGCCACCAATTATATCAAAAATATCCAATTATATCAGTTCGAAATTAATTGTTCTCCCCGGTAGCCCAATATGTGGATAGCTTTTTACAGACTTGTGTTAAACAGACTAAAAGCTACTTACGGGACACAGGTGATTTTTGAGAGTATTGAATACAATGCCTTATAAGTCACAGAGAATTTTGGTCACCATGGACGTCACTTCTTTGTATACCTTAATCCCCCATGGGGAGGGTATAGATACCGTAAGACGTGCCCTGGGTGATTCACATGTAGACACCCCTCTGGTTGATTTTTTTTATTGAATTGCTTGAGTTAACTCTGACCTGTAACTATTTCTACTGTCTGGTGGGCAGTACTATCTCCAAACGGTGGGAACCACTATGGGTAGTAACATAGCGACATATTATGCAAATCTTTTCATGGATGCATATGAAAATGAAAATATCATCCCGCTGTTTGGAGATAGTATCGCCTTCTATTGTCGATTCATCAATGATGTATTTTTTATTTGGACCTCTTCTGAGGAGTCCCTGTTAGCGATGGTACAATATTTGAATAACTTGGATTTTCCAATTAGATTTACGACGCAATATCATAGGAAGACCATTGATTTTTTTGGATGTGAGTGTCTATACCACTGAATTGGGTTATGGCCACAGACTACTTAGAAAAGTAATGGATCACAACACCCTATTAAATTTTGAGAGCCATCACCCTGGACCATTAAAACAAAATTTACCAATTTCACAATTTCTGAGAGTTTTTAGAAATAACTCAGATGGACATACGACTCAGATCCAATTGGATGAGATGAAATCCAGATTTTTTGCTCGTGGTTATAGTCAGCACATGATTATTAGGTAGTTATTGAAGGTGAAGAAGATCTTCATTAAGGGAAACCCTAACAAACATAAAGTAGAAAATCTTTTTGTGGTCACCGCCATGTTTGACACTGCTGGACCAAATATATGAAAGGCTGTAATAGAGGTCTGGCCAGTGATTAAGGCCGACCCAATCTTTGTAAAAAAAATTACCTGCTAAACCACTTTTGAGCATTAGACGGGCACGAAATTTGAAAGATATCGTGATGCAACCAGACAGATTACCTGTATAGCCTTCAACGATATAGTTACAGCCTATAAAAATGGGATGCTATTGATGCATAAATTGCACCACATGTAGGCCCATTATGGCTGGTGAGTTTTTTCATCATCCTCACACTGGAAAAAAAGTACATATACAACACAGAGTGACATGTACCTCTGATTTCATCATTTATATATTGATTTGCCCTTACTCCTTGCTTTATGTGGGTAAAACCATTCGCCCATTTCATGAAAGGATGGCGAACCACCGTTTATCTATCAAATCGGCACTGGAGAGCTCTGATAAGCCTGTTGCCATACATTTCGTAGAAGCCCGTCACTCACTAGCATCATTGAAAAGCATGATTATAGATAGGGTGGATTCACCCATGAAGGGTGATGACCGAGCGAGGATGCTTTTGAAATGTGAGGCTGCCTGGATTTATTGCGTGGATACAATACGACCAAGAGGCCTGAATTATGGCATTCAATATGGGATTTTTTTGGACTAATTTCAATTATTATTTTTTTCAGATGTTTTCTTTTTTTGTATAATCCATTTTGTTCTCTTAAACAGTCTGTGGTCACTTATCTTTATAGGAGTGTATAAGTAACTCGTTCTCTATTTAGATAGAGGAAGTATCATTGTTGTAATAGCTATAATGTTTCTATTACGACTGTAATTCATGCTATTAGTGGATATATATATCAGACAAATTTTTAGTGTTTTTATATATGGATATATTAATATTTAACTGCTGATGTACACTGTAGGTCCTATGAGGTCTGGGCAGTAGACATATAAGGATTATTGGTTACATGGTATCATTAATTTAAATTGATCACTCCTCTTATGCTGCACAGTACTCTGGTTATCTGTTTGATCTTATGATCCACATAATGATGTATGATATATAATCTGGAATTTAGATTAGTGGTTGCTATATGCTGCTGATATTTGAAGCTACAGTATATATGTGGACACCAATAAGTTAGATGTATAGGGATCACTCACTGAGCACTGGTATGTGATTAGCAGCGGTGGAACATACTGTTGTGCGCTGAGGCGCACACACTTCTGGGTTCTGTAACTGGGTGTGCGTTCCATTTACAGGAAGTGCTGGTGGTGGTGGAACACACACCACTGCCAGTATGTACAACAGTGAAGCCGGACTCATGGACACTTCGGTGTGCACAACATGTTCTCACATAAAGGTGAGTTTAATTGATAGAGTGGATTCTGACACTAGTGTTTCTTTTAATATGATTGGTACACTGTAATGTGTATTCTGTTGGGGTTGGTTGCTGCTAATTGGTGGGTGGGTGTTTGTTGGATATATATGTCTGTTTTTTCCAGTATGTGTTGATCTTGACAAAGGTTTAAACTTCGACCGAAACGTTGATGTATTTCTGTCTGGTATGATGCTTTAATTAAAAGCCTGCATTAAGAAGACTGGTGAGTGCTCCCACTTTGTTATTATTGGATTGGATTGGGGACCCTAATAGTGATTTATATATATATATATATATATATATATATATATGTAATTGTAGTAAACGGATTGGCACTCACCTACCAGGTGGTAATTTGCTCCGGTGCCCTCTGAAACATCATTTAAATCACCATATCTAATCCATACAGCGGCACTCAGAGACTTGGTAAAGTGACAAAATACTTTTACTGGATAGACTGTATATATATATATATATATATATATTTGTTCTTCATAGGCTCATACATAGCTTGATGGATCTGGACCAAACTTGGTACACATACAGTACCTTTCATTATCCAACTCAAAAAACTGGCAGGGTTTAAACTAAAAAAAATCTACCCCTTTCGGGGCCAGGGCTATATATCTTATAAATAAAATTAATTGGTCTATTTATTTGTTTGTTTGCCTGTCCGGTCATGCATTCGGACACTCCTAAACCAATTTGGATGAAACCAAAGCGAGGTGGTCCAGTTTAAATCTAGACAGGATTTAGGAGTGTTACGGTCCCGTTCGGACCTCATGGAGGAATGCACCAGGCAGAACTTTGACCCAGTGAGGCTGTTCTGGGCCTTTCACTGGATGGATTTGGAAAAAACTTCACAAGTGGTAACATTGAAACCCAGAACACATTGTAGGGGGTTGGTGTTCCAGTCGGACCTCCCTTTATTGTACGCTGGCTAGAACTTTAACCAAGGGAACCTGTTCAGGGCCTGCCACTAGATGGATTTGGAAGAAAACATCACAGAATGGAAACATTGGATCCCAGAATAGATACTAAGGGGTGACTAAGATCAGAACTTTGACCTGGGGAGCATGTTCTGGGCCTTTTACTGGATGGATTTTGAAAAGAACTTTAATAAACTGCAATAACTGACATAAATAACCATAATTCAAGGACCTGAAATAACTGGCAGAAACAACCGCAAATCAATTAACTAAAATAACTGACAGAAAAGGAGGTGGGAAGACAAAAACGTTGTGTACCCAAAAGCCTTGTAACAGCAACATTGATAACAGAAGTAAAACCCATCTTGCAATGGAAAGTGATTATAACACCGAACATAAAGAAAAGCTGGCGACCAGGGCTACTGTCAACACCCCAAAAACAACACTTTTAAGCCACCTCATGAGTGTGTGGAAGATCTACTAAGCTACCAATTATTTTTAAAATGTTGATAGCTACGTCCAAATTGACAATTTAATAACTGGAAAATTTAAACCGAGGCAACGCTGAGTACTTCAGCTAGTATATATATATATAGACAAATTGGCGGCACTCGGAGACTTGGCTAAAGCTGCGAAACATGCTTTTTAATTCAACGTTTCGGGCATCAGCCCATCGTCAGGAGTAACTTTTTGTTATTCCTGACGATGGGCTGATTCCCGAAACATTGAATTAAAAAACACATTTAGCAGCTTTAGCCAAGACTCTGAGTGCCGCCAATTTGTCTACATATACTGGGACACAGAACCCATGGAAGGCACCGGAGTCATTACATGTACATTCAGATGGGGTGAGAATGGTTCCCGTATAGTACCGGAACCAAAAAAGAAAGAAAGACTATATGTCTTTCTGGGGCACACTTTATTGATTATTGAAAAATATTTATATTATTCATGAGTTAAAATGTAACTTTTATTAATATCCCTATAAAAGTATAAACTGATAGGCAATTAGAAAGATAAATCGACATATGTGGCAAAATACACTGAAAAAAATATATACCAATAAATATGGATTTATAGATTCTGGCATTAAAGAAAAAATCAACATTTTTCCCTAACGAGAATACCTGCCAGAGGTCAAGGTATTCACTAACCTAGTTTCCCGGGATTTGGACAAACTCTATCACAAAAGAAAATTTTCCAGACCAGTAGGAAATCTCTCCAAGAATGAAAGGAAAGCCATCATGGAAATCCAATCATGGAAGGACATTTTGGTAAAACCGTCCGACAAAGGGGGTAATGTGGTGTTATGGCCAATGGAGATGTACTTGAATGAAGCCAACAAACAACTGGATGACCAATCATGCTACAAAAAAGTCTATTCGATCCCACGGATAACTATTCTCAACAATATATAAGAATTGTAGATCAAGCCTTTCAACTTGGGACCATAACTAAAATAGAACATCAATATTTATCTGTTACCAACTCTAGAACTCCCACATTTTACCTTTTACCGAAGGTACATAAGAACCTCAAGAACCCCCCAGGCCGACCAATCGTGTCTGGAAATGGAGGTCTACTCGAGAAAGCTTGTATCTTCTTAGACACACACCTAAGAGATCATGTATTGGGCCTCCCATCTTATATCCAGGACACTACGGATGTCCTCCGAAAAATTGACAACATAGAACTAGAAGACAAACATCTTTTGGTCAGTTTAGATGTGGAGGCCCTGTACACGTGCATAGAACATGAGCTGGGCATCCGGGCTGTAGAATACTTCCTCAGGATGGACGAAATAACAGAATTTCATCACTTTCTGCTTCAACTCTTACAATTCGTACTAAATCAAAATTACTTTACCTTCAACAACCTCTTCTACACCCAGGTAAGAGGTACAGCAAAGGGGGCAGATAGTGCCCTCACTTATGAAAACCTCTTCCTGGGGTGGTGGGAGAGGGAGTTTGTGTTTACGGACACAAACATGTCATCCTGTGGACCCGATATATTGATGACATCCTCCTGATTTGGAGTGGAACACCTGATGAACTAAGAATCTTCATCAATCACTTGAATAACAATACCCTAAACCTTAAGTTTACATTTGAATATAGCTTAAACAGTATACCATTTTTGGACCTCCGAATTTATAGAGATGAGCACAATATGCTCTCAACTGAAATTTATCGCAAGAGCACCTCCACCAATACCTTACTGCACCAAACAAGTTCCCATTTTCCTCCCACGATTACCAACATTCCCAAAGGGGAATTCCTACGTCTGAGGAGAAATTGTTCCAATGATGAAACATTTACAATCCGAAGCAAAGAAATGACACTCAGACTGAAGGAACGAGGGTACAGTTCTAGGTCTATTAAGAAAGCTAAAAAAAATCTGTCTCCACACCACAAGAGAGTCATTAATATTCCAGAAGCCTAATCCTGCTGAGGCCAATGCCACAATCAGATTCGTGGGAGACTTCTGTGAGGAATGGAAAGAGATAAGATCCATTTTACAAAGACATTGGGCACTACTATTGTCAGACGATGACCTGTCACAGAAACTCAATAGCACAATAGATCTCAGTTGGAGACGCTCCCCAAATTTGAGAGATCATTTTGTTAAAAGCCATTTCATATCAAGACCTGCACGAGACCCTATCATAAAAGGAAGTTACCCATGTGGAAATTGCAAAATCTGTGAACACATAGTGAACCTGCAAGCAACAACTGACAAATATGGGGACACCATCAAAATTAAGGACTTCTTTAATTGTAAAAGTACCAATGTGGTCTACTGCATTTCGTGTCCATGTAATCTCAAATACATAGGAATTACCACACGCATGTTGAAACACAGGGCCCTTGAACACATGAGCAACATCAGAAATACAAGCAGGGACCAACAAAGGATGAAGCAACTAACCACTGTCTCCAGGCCTTTTTTTTTCAAAAACACTCCTGCTCCCCGCAAGATTTGAAAATACGTGGTTTGGAACAAATCAAACCAGGGATCAGTGGCAGAAACACTATGGCTATGATTCTTAAAAAAGAAAGCCAATGGACCTTTAGGCTGGATACCCTAGCCTCAAAAGGTCTCAATGAATACATCAGCTACAGCGTCTTTTTGTAAGGTCATTTCACAACTTTCACATTGCTTCAAACTTCACGGGACCCCCATGGGCCCCAACTGATCTTGTACATATTTATCTTATTCACTTATTTACCAGCCTATCCATTTCACACTCATATAAGGTCATTTCACAACATTCACATTGCTTCAAACTTCACAGGATCCCCACGGGCCCCTACTGATCTTGTACATCTTTACCTCATTTATTCATCTACCAGCCCATCTGTTTCACACTCATATCTTTTCCCACCCACAACTTTCAACTCTCATCACATACGCACAGGGTCTCCCACCAATTTCCTTCCCCATTCTGTGCAACTTCTATTTCACGGTTTATACTTGCTTTTGACACCAATTTATCACATAGCTTATTTACATGAATTTGCACACAGGTCACCACACACAGCATGCCACATCCCCCATTTCCCCTCCCCCCGGCCATGCTCCCCCTTTTTCCACCATCCCCACCACCTACCCAACCCTTTCCTCACCCCACATACATTCATCCACCTTGCATCACATCACATTGCCACATACACATGTGACATCCATCTATCACATCCTTCCCTCTCCCTCTTTCCCCCCTCGAAACACAACCCCCCCTTTCCCAACCCCTTCCTTCCCTCATCCCATCACAGGGCATCAGGGCTTCACACCCACACCACCACACCAGAGGCACATCTAGCACCATTCACCTACACCTCAACACATGGACAATGTAGTTCCAACATCCCCATTCTCCCCTTCTTTTCCTCTATACACATCACACCTCATAAATCCTTTTCCTCTCTTCCCCTTCCCCGTCATACTCCCCATCCCTCTCTACTTTTCACTGACACTCTTTCCTTCCCCCCTCCCACCAATCTCTTTTCTTCCTTTTTCCTGACCCCAGCAATTCAATAGCATAGGCACTCTATACAAAATTAGATCAACATAGACATCACACCACCACTCTCCTCAATGAAGCCCTACTTCTTTTAGGTCATTCTTATTTCACAATTTATATATCTTTATTCCATTTAGTATCGATGCATCACAAGTCACACCCATCTTTTCCAGACTCCATTACACCTACTCACCCTTAAACGCATATCTGTCACACCCCTCATCCAATTTTATTTCATGTTACATATTTGTGAATTATCATCATCCTACATCCATCCTTCTTATTATGTATATATAATTTGCATATATAATTTTTCTTGCCTACCAATCAATTTCTACCTATCCCCTTTTTCTTGTTTCATTTTCCCATTTATGTACATTTTTATCAGATATTTTTTTTTTTTATATATATTTTTTATTTAATTTATATATTATTTTTTATTTTTTATTAATTATTTTTTATTTTTTATTATTTTTTATTAATTTTTTATATTTTTCATATTATTTATTATATATATATATTTTTTTTTTATTACTTTTCCTTTCCTCCATATACATTTTAACATACAAGCTGAGTTCATGTTATAGTTAGAATGTCTATTTATCCTGTTCTACGACAGATCACATATGGGGCATAATTGAATATTACAAATCTACCTGAAGCCACTAATTAGTAATTAACAGGATGTAATATGCCTTTATCAAGGTAGCGTCTAGATTCTCTTCGCGCTAAGGACCTTTCCCATAACCCCCTGGGTCCATGTCACAATCTATATGGAATAGTAAAGTGTGGCGAGCGGAGCGAGACACTGAGCCCGCGAGGGTCCAATGCTGCATAGAGAAATAAATTTGCCCCAAACGATCGGAGAACGAAGGAGACATTTAGATGCTGTAAGGGCGGAAGTGCTCTCCTGCCCTCTCATTTTGTCACGTCCAGGTCCTTAGCACGAAGGCAACATAGACACAACCCCTTTATAAACCTCAACAAGACATCCGGGGATCAGGCGACCAGTGAACAAGCTCTCCCGAGCGAAACGTGTGTCACTTCCGGTCCTGGTGTTCCGAACTTCCAGTCAGTCAGACCGCGGACACCGGCGTCTCACCGCAAGGATCACCCTCCACTACGGACTTTCACAAGCGGCATACAGCGACAAGGGGGCACCTTTTCCTTCACCAGTCAAGAGGTCACACGGTAACCTCCGGCTTTTGATGGAGTCCTCTTCCCTGTTACCCCATTCTCATCTCTCCTGCTTTTCAAGCAACAGCAATTACAATAGTAATTGGATTACTCAAAATGCATTAGACTTTCTGCTATAACAGTATATCAACAATATTGCATTTATGCGATGAGATTTATCTCCTGCTCTATACAGTACACAGTTAACTCAGGGATATACGGGACTACATTATATTCAGCAGGAGCCGCATCAATGTCAGTACATTTACAGTAACCAATGCTGATGTTTCTTTCACGGTTCTGAATAGGTCCAGTTTTTCACTAGGATTTTCTATACTCAAATTCGTATATTTACAACAAGATATTTTGCTACATCCCAGTTAATTATTTTAAATACATTCCAAGTGCATATTGTTTGATAATGATAACAATACACTTTGAATTTCATTTTCACTTGTTCTGCTAATTACTGTATATACAGCACTTGCAGAGAACTATGGGAAGCAGTGAAAACAATTAGCTTCACTAGTAAGCCATCAGTTCTTTTTACAACAGGAAATTCTTCTGAAATATTTCCACCATCGTGAGATTTCTGGAACTCTCTCTCATCTTGTTCAACAAACTTGGGGCTCTGCAATGCATTATGTAAACAGAGCACAAGCTTGCTACATAACAGGACAGCAGAAGTGTTCCAATATCTTTTTTCTGTATCAGTGTCGCTTTCAACCACCCTCTCATTTCTTCATTCGATGCTTGGGCAGATGATCAAAAAGCTGAAGTGGTTTGAAATACAGACCTGATTCTCTATTAATTACCTTATTGCAGCATTGTTAAATCACCATTCAAATGATTTTTCATATCACCATTTTTGTAGTACTCAGTATCTTTGTTGTATTTTGGGACTCTGTATAGTCAATTTAGATCAGACTACATAGGGTTCCCAGTGTCATCAGGTGTGATATACTTACCTGTGGTCAAACCACACTGAGTATGCCCAACCTCGTCTGATCTTGGAAGCCAAGCACTGTTGGGTCAGGTCAGTACCTGGGTGGGAGACCACCAGAGAATACCAGGTACCGCAGGTATTTTTATCCACACCATAGACACAGGACCTTGAATTCAATATAAATTTATACTATCTTCATCAGGCATTCCACTAGTTAATTGGGTTTAGCCCGGTGTATATTCTCTGTATAGTACTGTGCAAAGGTATTAGGCAGGTGTGAAAAAAATGCTGCAAAGTAAGGATGCAAAGTGAATGAACAGAAAAGATACCTAAATCAAATCAATATTTGGTGTGACCACCCTTTGAGGTTTCAGGATAAGTCTGTATTTTTGTATGATTGTTGAAGATTTACATTAACGTTCTTTCGCATTTGTCTTACTAAAGTTCATGGGTGCAGATCTGTTTGAACCTGTTGCCTAGAGACTGAGACTATACTGTCTATAATTTTAGAGAAACATTAAAACCAGTGAAGTTCTTATACTGTATGTAATTAACAGATAATGTTGTACAGTTAACCCCAATTAGAAGTCATTTATGCCCAATAAAATAATATGGACTGTATTAATGATTTGACATTAGTGTACATTTAAAATGAATAGCAAGATCTTGTGCAGAAGTTTGCTTAGAATTGTAAAGCGCAATGGAATATGCCACATTATTCTATTTGCTCAAGCACCATATGTTCTTATCTATCGTTTAAAATAAAAATGATCTTATACTGTACTGTATTTTGTAACTTAAAATCTTGGGTATGGGTCATAGGGTCAACATGCATTAGGTCGACAGTCACTAGGCCAACATCTGAAATAGGTCAACACAGCCATTAGATCGACATGAACAAGGTCGACATGGAAAAGGGTCGACATGGGTTTTTTAAACTTTTTTTGGTGTCGTTTTCATTGTAAGTGATGGAGAACCCCAATTAGTGCACTGTGTCCCCTCACATGGCTCGCTTCGCTCGCCATGCTTCGGGCACTGGTTGCTATTCCCAATCGTAGTCCACATGTATCGTAAAATATGAAAAAGTAAAAAAAAAAGAAAAAATTTGAAAAACGCATGTCAACCTTTTTCCACGTCGACACAGTACATGTCGATTTAGTGACCATGTCGACCTAGTGACCATGTTGACCAAATGCATGTTGGACAATAGTGGTTGACCAAATGATGTCGACCAAAGTGTGGTCGACCTAATGGCGTATACCAAAATCTTTAACTCAGAATAGTTTATTTAACAATTAATAATGAATGAGTCTGACATTTGAGCTCATAGACTGATTTGCAATTGATTCATTGATTGCACTAATCAATTTTTTACATCAGACCAGTGATTCACCAAACAGCATACTGAGATACATTTTTGGGTGTGTCAATTTGGGGATGCGGTCAATGTTCTGGCTGTCAGCATCCCGGCAGCCAAAATACTGATGCCTGAATCCCGACACCCATCTCAATGCCGACACCTGAACTCCGAAAAGGTCAAGAGACTGACGCTGGAATCCCAACAGCCTTCATACTGACCATAGTAAGTATATCGCGTAGTTCAGTATAGGGCCAGGGGGTTAGGTTTACTAGTGACCTGGGAGTGTTAGGGTTAGGCAGTGAGGAGGGGGATTTAGGTTTAGCCACCACCACAAGGAGATTAAGGTTAGGCACTAAGGTGTAGGTTAGTCTTAGGCTGTGCGAAGAGAGGGTTAGGGGGTAGGGTACAGGGAGCAACACCCTTAACTCATCCCTATCAGGATTGCTGTTGTCGGTATGCCAGCGTCGGTATTATGACCGCCCGGATTACATACTGAACCAACAATTTGGTGTCATTGCTACATATTATTAAAATATGGGATGTATTTGTCATCCCGACATATGGGATGCCTGCGGTCATAACACAAGCACCAGAATCCTGAATGTAAGATGCCGGGGAGGGTTAGGTTTAGGCTGCAGGAGGGGAGGGTAAGGATTAGGCTGCGGGAGGGGAGGGTTAGGCTGTAGGAGGGGAGGGTTAGGGTAAGGCTGCAAGAAGTGAGTGATAGGTTTAGGCTACAGGAAGAGAGGGTTAGGGGTAGTTTAGTTGCGTCCATATGTCGGGAATTTGTCAGTTGGGATGCTGGTGTCGGTATTCTGATGCCAGCATTTTCACTGGCGGTATCCCGTACCCAAACCTAAAAAATAACTGTTAAAGATAACTAATGGGAAATGAAATTCAGGATAAATGTTGTTATATTTCCTTGACATTGTTCTGTTTTAACAAATTCCATTGCTTGTGCCTCACAGCAACCACCTGCCAATAGATACAAGTGTTATTCTACATCCTTTTATATCAAATGTTCTCCATACTCCATAGTATTATGGTCCCCTTAATGTACAGCTCTGTATTATATGTCTGTTATTATAAATACAGAGTGATAATTCTAACAAACTGTAATGTGTAAAGAGAGATTACATTAAAATGCTGGAAAATCATAATAAAAGCAAGGAATTGTTGCAATAATCCAGTTTTTTTTTTTGTGTTTTGATTTTTCATTGTGTTCTTTTTTCCATTGTAATATTCATGTTGGAATTGTTGTACCAGTGAGTCTTGAGCCACTTACCTTTCCATGCTAGGCACAGGTACAATGTGCTGTGGGAACATTACAGACTCTTCCCACGTTCCTCACATCAATCTTCAGAAATAGTAATGAGCTAGGTAACAATGCCTTTAGAACAGTAGGGTGTCATATAGCTACTAATGATCACTATAAACAAACTTTTTATTTTGTTACTGTGACAGGACGATACCGTACGGAAGCACTCGCCGCTTGCCGCGTCCCGTTGACTGCGCACAGAATGGAAGGTCAAGCCGCACGAGGCCTGACCACATAGGGGATTCCTGCTTACCGTCAGTAACCGCCTGTTACTGACTCCACCCACTGCGTTGTGGGCGGGTTCTTGCTGCCACCACCAAACTCCTAACCTGCCGTGGCGTTTGGAACCACGGTTCTGCTCTGTATGTGCCGACGCACTGCCTTACCACAGCTGTGTGGTGCTGACGAATCCCCACTAGCCACTTGCTAGGCCTCTACCGGTAGCTGGCGGAAGGCGGAGCTTGGAGACGTCAGGTGCTTCCCTGGACAGCCGGAGGACGGGGCTAGGTTTGGCCTAACCCTGTTGGTCACAAGATGAAGCAGTCTTCTTGAGGCAAAGGTGTTTATTGCTCAAATAACCTTTAAAAAGGCTCCTCCCTATTGCTAGGGGCAACAGCATACAATTAAGATGTTTCAGCAGAAGAAGATGTTACAATACACAATCCTATGGGCCAACTGCCCTCCTTTTATCCCTCTCCAAGACCCCTTACCACAGGGGGTAAGCCCGCCCTGTGGTGTACAACCAATCAATGTTTACCCATGAGCTGTGCATGCTCTGGTCTCATGCACACACAACATTGTCCCCAATGGACAGTGGGGAGTGGTCGGTCTCCTTTGTCTCTCCCATCTGGGAGAGCAGGATACTCCCACGGTGCCGTTCAGTCTGGCTGGGGGGAGGTTTTTCCCTCCTAAACTGACTTCCAGAAACCTGCCCGGGACCCCTTCTCACTGCCTGCAGCCTGGATTCTGGCTCCAGAGCTGGGTAGCCTGGCTCCCCGGTCCAGGTCTCTGGTCCACTACGGCTGATCTCCATGGAGCTCCAAGAAACCACTCAGCTTGTCTTATAGCTAAGCTGCTTCTCTTTCTCCCTGTCCCCATTGGAACTGTGAGGCTGGATGGGAAAGCATTCCGTTTTTAGGGAAAAGGTCTGGGAGAATCCATCAGCCTGCACAGCTATGGATTCCCCCCTCCTGGGACACACAATCAAGTAAGTGCATTTTATCTTTAAATACATTACATTTTAAACCACACTGTACATTTCCCTGTACTATACACTGAGCCTGTGCCCTGCACAGACTCTACATACTCAGGCACTGCAGTGCCTTACAACACACTGTATGTCATTACTTTACACAATGTTTTATTTAACTGCTGTGCTTCCCTAGCCCTGCAGCCTGGCTGCTAGGGCTCTCCCTCTCAGTGCTGGAGGTATGGGGCTGGCTTCCCCCATCCTCCAGCCTGCCTTCCTGCCTCTGGGGTTCCAGGGAGCTGGCTCTCCCTGTCCCCCCAGTGTGGCACTACTCAGTGGCCTCGCCGCACGCAGCGGCGCACCCCCCTGTACCGAAGCCCGGCGGCCCGGGACACTTGTCCTGGCCGCCGTGACTCTGGCTTTGTTGTGGTGCTGGGGCGCCGGGAGCGTAGCTCCCGGACCCCAGCGCTCATCAGCCTGCTCGCCCGCCTAATGTGCCCACGCCGCTAGGGAGCCGGCTAGCCCGGTCCCCCCTGAGCGGCGCCTGTCTTGTGGCCTCGCTGCAGCGTCCGGCGGGGAGCCGGGCTGCAGCGCACCCCCCTCGCCGGCTAGCAGCCCGGGACGTCCGTCCCGGCTGCTGCGGCTGGCCACCCGTGCTGTGCTGAGGCGCTGGGAGCAGAGCTCCCGGCCCCCAGCGGCGGCTCTCACAGAGAGCACTGCAGCGGGAGCCGAGCTCCCAGCCGCAGCGCTCACCCTTCTCCCCGGCGCGCACACTCCAGTGCGCCCGGGGCTACACTGACCGCTGCCGGGAGCGGAGCTCCCGGACTCCGGCGGTCAGCGGCTGCCTCCTCTCCCCCGGCGCGCACACACTGCTGAGCGCGCCGGGGGCTGTCCTCCCTGCCGTGGTCTCCGGAGGGGTCCGGGACCACGGTGCATATTATAAAAATACATTTTTATACATTTACACATCACGGCGCCTAGCGCCCAACATAATTCAAATTTGGCGCCAAGCGCCCCTTTGTCTCTGCAAATGGCGCCGGGCACTAGGGATTAACCCCTTCAGTGCCAGGGCGCCCATTTGCCTCGTGGCTGGGGCTCTCCGGCCACACTCCTCCCCCCCCATTCAAGCGGGTCAACCAGGGACCCATGTCCCAACGATTTGGGTCCTGGTCCCGCAGTCCGTTGGGGTGAAGGGGACGCTACCTGGGGGGTGTAGGCTCTGGCCTAGACAGTTCATCCATAGTGTAGTGGGCCTCTCTTCGTGGGTGCACAATGTTCAAATAGTCCACCTGAAGTCCAAGTTCAAGGCTCCACCACAAAAGTCTGTCCAATTCCCCCAAGGTAGGTTGCAGCCACCTAACAGGTAGGTGGTAAGTCACCACGGTGGGGGGCCGGTTACAAACAAGTGCCACCCACGGTGTCCCAACTGTGGCATACCCCACCTCCCACAATAGCAGTTTTCTGCTCAAACAGGCCACAGGGTGCTCCTGCCCATATGGCTCTTTCTGGCTCGGTACTGCTCCCAGTCCGTGCAGTGGCGCAATAGTTCGTAACACACAGTCCTGGTCAAGAATGTGCGCCATCAGCACTGGAGCGGGTACCCGAGCCTCTTTCAATGACTGGAATGCCAACTCGCAAGCGGGTGCAAAGTCCACTGACTTGGGAATGCCCTTCCTAGCCATCTCTGTCAAGGGGTTCACTACAGGACTAAAGTCAATGACAACATGTCCGTAGGGCCTTACAGGTTCTAAGGTCAGTACCGGTCTGGGTGATGTGGGTCGGGGACAGCCTCTGGTTGCCTCCACCCCCTCTGGGTTGGGCCTACCCCTGTCTCCTCCCACATGGTGCCCCAGGCACTGCACCTCCGTCATACCTATCTGGCAACTGTCTGCCCTAACTGTCAGACCTGCCCTCCAATCCTCTTCTGTCGACCTATGACTCGGGAAACCTACCCTGTCACCTAGGCCTACTCTTTCCTCCTCGTCCGCTACCTGTGCCACAGTGATGGCGGCCAGACCACCAGCCTCTGGATCCTGTGTGGCATCCACTACAGGGAGGCTGCGTGTCTTCCCCGATCTACTGTGCACAGGCAAGGGACCTGCTATGTCCACAGCAACTTGCTGCAAGGGTTCTCCTATGGGCAGAGGCCCAGAGACAACACAACCGCTGGAGTGCCCCGGCTGCCAACGCATGGCACCAGCCTTACATGTGGTCTGGGCGTCATCCGACATTCCAGACCAGGATAAGCTCTGTGTCAGGCACTTCAGGGTACGGTCTGTCTCCGGGTTACTGTCCAAAGGGGTTTCGCTGGCAACCGACACCGGTTGCACAGGAAAGTTCCCTGGGGGGACCAGTTGGACACATTCCCTATCTGGTCTATCCCCTCCCACTTTCCTGGCTACCCTGTACCTTAACCCTTCCCGCCCGGCCAAACTTCCTGCCCCAACCCTGTCAAGGCCGCTGCCAGAGTGGCGCCTCATGCCTTTCGGGGATGGGTCAGAGAGTTGAGCCTCCCTAAACTCCTGCCTGTGGCCCTCAATCTCTCCTAAATTGGGACACTCTACAGGGGGATCTAGGTGGGGACTACTAGGGTCAGTCTGGTAGGGGTCAGTCATGGAAAAGTCAATGTGGTTTCTCATACTCACCGCCGGAGTTGGCAAACCACTTGGGTCAGGAGCATCTTTGGGCACCCCCACAGGATCACACGAGCTGGAACCGACATCCTCTGCGTTGCTAGGGGACGTAGGCATACCAGAGGCAAAAGGCATGCGGGGTCGATGTACTGATCTAGCCGCTGTGATCTTTTCCTCTGGGCTGGTTGATGCTGTGGTTGGCTGTGCTGGCAGTTGTCTAGCAGCTGTAGTCTTTTCCTCTGGGCTGGGCTGTGCTGGAGTAGCTGATGTCAACGGTGGTTTTGGAACTTGACTCCGGGAAATGGCGCCAACAAACGTAGTGACGATCCCACCACCCAGATCATTTCCTAGGACCACATCAGTTGGGAGACCATCCATGACGGCAACTTCTCGCAACTCTGGTCCAGCTCCCCAGTCCAGGTAGACTCTTGCCATGGGAACCGCTTTTTCTGTTCCTTCTGCCAGGGTGATCGTGGCAGTGCGACCCTGCAATACTGCAGCAGGATCTATAAGGTGGGGGCTCACCACAGTGATTGAGGCCCCAGAGTCTCTTAGGCCTTCTCCCTGCAGGGGTCCCACGTGGACTGGCTGCAGGTGCCTCCACATGTTGTGTAGGGGCTGTTTGGCCATGCAGGTGACTCTCTCCGCAGAGTGCACCTGTCTCTCGCCACACTCCATCGGACTGACTGGAGGGGGAACAGTCTCTGTAGGCTCATCTCCTCTCGTCAAACAAGCGATCCGGGCTCCAGCACTCGGATTTGGAGCACGAGTCTGGGGTGCTTGGGATGCAGGACAGTTCATCCTCAGATGTCCGATTTTCCCACAGCCGTAGCACTTCTTCTCCAGTCGTGGCACCGATGATCTCTGATCAGTTGCAGGGACGCTGCGGTGCGGTTGCTGGCCAAGAGCACCCGGGTTGGAAGATGCTTGTCTTTGGGGTTGATGAGCTGAAGAGGGTGGTCCCCTTGGTGGTACAGTCTGTTGGAGCTGGCTGCTGGCGGGGCGCTTCTGCCCCCGTGGCCGAATTGCCACATACTTGTCGGCTAATTGGGCAGCCATCTTTAAGCTGGGTGGCTCCCGATCTAGCACCCACTCCTTCACTTCCTGGGCGCACCGGCGGTAGAACTGCTCCCTGCAGATCAGGTCGATCAGTGCGTCCCATGTAGTGGCTTCCGAATCCTTCACCCACTTCACCACGTACTGCCGCAGCTGGGTGGCGAACTGCTCATGGGTGCTGCTAGGATTCTTAGGCAAGTCTCTGAATTTCTTCCTGTAAGACTCGGGAGTGATGAAGAATCGCTGGAGGAGGGCCTTCTCGACTTCGTCGTAGTTCCCACAGTCCTCCGTCGCCACTCCTCGATAGGCCTCCAAGGCCTCTCCATGCAGAGTGGGCACAAGGTGTCTCACCCACTCTGACTTGGGTAGATCATGTAGTTTACAAGTCCTCTCAAAGACTTGCAAATGTCCATCAATGTCCCCATCACTGTCTGCAAACTTGGCAAACTGTATACGTCCTGATCTGTGTACAACAGCTGACAACGGCTCCCGGGGTACCACGGCCTGTGGTGCCCGCTCCGCATGCCACATCCGAATGACAAGCATGCGTTCTTGCTCCGTTGCCCTTTCCCCCAATTCCGCTAGCCGATCTGCTAGGGTATCCGGGTCGCCCCCCCTGGGACGTTGGGATCCTGGCCCTGCTAGGGATTGCTGGGAAACATGGCTGCTGTGAGAGAGGGCGGGGCTTGTGGTTCTCACCGGTTCCTCACGAAGGTCCACTGTTGGGCCGTCCTCTGCGATGCTGACGCCGTCAGTGCTTTCCACCTCCGCCCGATGAGACTCCTTCATGCTCCTGAGCGCCGCCTTCATGACGCTTCTGGACGCGTTGGAAGGGATATCCACACCCTTCTCCTGGCATACGATCTCCAGATCATCCTTGGACATTCCGCTGAATTCCGCCATCTTGTGCGTTCTCCTGCGCTGCAGTTACTCCTCTCCTGAGTAACTCGGCTTCTCCAATCGGGTGATGAAAAGCCGCCTGGGAATATCCCACCACTATGCCACCAATTTCTGTGACAGGACGATACCGTACGGAAGCACTCGCCGCTTGCCGCGTCCCGTTGACTGCGCACAGAATGGAAGGTCAAGCCGCACGAGGCCTGACCACATAGGGGATTCCCGCTTACCGTCAGTAACCGCCTGTTACTGACTCCACCCACTGCGTTGTGGGCGGGTTCTTGCTGCCACCACCAAACTCCTAACCTGCCGTGGCGTTTGGAACCACGGTTCTGCTCTGTATGTGCCGACGCACTGCCTTACCACAGCTGTGTGGTGCTGACGAATCCCCACTAGCCACTTGCTAGGCCTCTACCGGTAGCTGGCGGAAGGCGGAGCTTGGAGACGTCAGGTGCTTCCCTGGACAGCCGGAGGACGGGGCTAGGTTTGGCCTAACCCTGTTGGTCACAAGATGAAGCAGTCTTCTTGAGGCAAAGGTGTTTATTGCTCAAATAACCTTTAAAAAGGCTCCTCCCTATTGCTAGGGGCAACAGCATACAATTAAGATGTTTCAGCAGAAGAAGATGTTACAATACACAATCCTATGGGCCAACTGCCCTCCTTTTATCCCTCTCCAAGACCCCTTACCACAGGGGGTAAGCCCGCCCTGTGGTGTACAACCAATCAATGTTTACCCATGAGCTGTGCATGCTCTGGTCTCATGCACACACAACATTGTCCCCAATGGACAGTGGGGAGTGGTCGGTCTCCTTTGTCTCTCCCATCTGGGAGAGCAGGATACTCCCACGGTGCCGTTCAGTCTGGCTGGGGGGAGGTTTTTCCCTCCTAAACTGACTTCCAGAAACCTGCCCGGGACCCCTTCTCACTGCCTGCAGCCTGGATTCTGGCTCCAGAGCTGGGTAGCCTGGCTCCCCGGTCCAGGTCTCTGGTCCACTACGGCTGATCTCCATGGAGCTCCAAGAAACCACTCAGCTTGTCTTATAGCTAAGCTGCTTCTCTTTCTCCCTGTCCCCATTGGAACTGTGAGGCTGGATGGGAAAGCATTCCGTTTTTAGGGAAAAGGTCTGGGAGAATCCATCAGCCTGCACAGCTATGGATTCCCCCCTCCTGGGACACACAATCAAGTAAGTGCATTTTATCTTTAAATACATTACATTTTAAACCACACTGTACATTTCCCTGTACTATACACTGAGCCTGTGCCCTGCACAGACTCTACATACTCAGGCACTGCAGTGCCTTACAACACACTGTATGTCATTACTTTACACAATGTTTTATTTAACTGCTGTGCTTCCCTAGCCCTGCAGCCTGGCTGCTAGGGCTCTCCCTCTCAGTGCTGGAGGTATGGGGCTGGCTTCCCCCATCCTCCAGCCTGCCTTCCTGCCTCTGGGGTTCCAGGGAGCTGGCTCTCCCTGTCCCCCCAGTGTGGCACTACTCAGTGGCCTCGCCGCACGCAGCGGCGCACCCCCCTGTACCGAAGCCCGGCGGCCCGGGACACTTGTCCTGGCCGCCGTGACTCTGGCTTTGTTGTGGTGCTGGGGCGCCGGGAGCGTAGCTCCCGGACCCCAGCGCTCATCAGCCTGCTCGCCCGCCTAATGTGCCCACGCCGCTAGGGAGCCGGCTAGCCCGGTCCCCCCTGAGCGGCGCCTGTCTTGTGGCCTCGCTGCAGCGTCCGGCGGGGAGCCGGGCTGCAGCGCACCCCCCTCGCCGGCTAGCAGCCCGGGACGTCCGTCCCGGCTGCTGCGGCTGGCCACCCGTGCTGTGCTGAGGCGCTGGGAGCAGAGCTCCCGGCCCCCAGCGGCGGCTCTCACAGAGAGCACTGCAGCGGGAGCCGAGCTCCCAGCCGCAGCGCTCACCCTTCTCCCCGGCGCGCACACTCCAGTGCGCCCGGGGCTACACTGACCGCTGCCGGGAGCGGAGCTCCCGGACTCCGGCGGTCAGCGGCTGCCTCCTCTCCCCCGGCGCGCACACACTGCTGAGCGCGCCGGGGGCTGTCCTCCCTGCCGTGGTCTCCGGAGGGGTCCGGGACCACGGTGCATATTATAAAAATACATTTTTATACATTTACACATCACGGCGCCTAGCGCCCAACATAATTCAAATTTGGCGCCAAGCGACCCTTTGTCTCTGCAAATGGCGCCGGGCACTAGGGATTAACCCCTTCAGTGCCAGGGCGGCCATTTGCCTCGTGGCTGGGGCTCTCCGGCCACAGTTACCTTAATTAATTGGTGACCCTGTTACACTCTGTCAGTTTACATTAATTAATTAATTGTTTCTTTCATCCTTAATTATAGCCAATTAATGTATGGTTGCTGTACATTTCAGCACATTTATGTGATTAAATGAGCTTCAAATTCTCAGTTTTATTGAATTTAGAACCACAGTGCATCAGCATGAACATGGCTTATGGGAATAGCTCCCCACAATTGTTTAGCTTCTAGAATTGTCTGTTGCATACTCAAAGAATTAATAATTTGAGTCCTCCACCTTTAACATTATGGTGAAAGATGGCTCTTGGTTTCAAGTAATAGTTAACTAACTTTTTGTTATACAATGATGGTTCATATTTGATTATAGAAGAATAGACTGTCAAAACTGGGTGCTGATTCTTTCCCCATCATTGGGCATGATTTAATTTGATGTCAGTTGAATAGCGCTGGGAATTAGCTCCTGGGGCTATTCAATAAAGCGCAGAATGCCCATTCTCCCGGATTAAACAGGGTGTTTTGTTGGGAGAATGGGCATTCTCCAACTTAAGTGCCCATCGCAACACTGTTTCTGCCACACTAAGGGCAGAAATCAGTATTGCACTGACGCTTTTGTTTGATTTCTGCTCACATCCCTTCGGGGGTGCGAGTAGAAATCCCATCGTTGGATATCACATGTCACTGTACTGAATAGCCCCGGAAGCTAATTACTGGCACTATTCAACTGTCATCGAATTGAATCATGCCCATTGAAATGGATTAAGTCCAGACTTAATTTTCTTTTGACTGATGTGTACTTTAGACTATTCGGATCATAATAGAAGGAGCTGTTGAGGGCTGAGGAGTCTTGACAAGCTTAGTGCATACATACTGAGGTATTTTGATTTGAAGGCATGATATGAAGGAGTATGAAGGAGTATGAAGGAGTATGGGAAACCCCTCTTTGTCACCTATTGAGGTCTTAGCATTTCTGCAGAATTGCGGGGCCAAGTAGACTTATACTGGTCTGCTTGTTCCCTCTTTCCTGTCTCCATTTCTCTACTGTCTTCTCTTTATATTTTTATAAAATAAATGATCAATTTTAAATGTCAAATTAATATGGTCATTTTTTTTAATTGTTATATGGTTAGGTGAAGGTTAGAGGGCTAAGGTATCTCAAATGACATCTGATTAGTTTTTACTTTATTTTCAGAATTTAGCAATATCATTTTAAACAGATTCTGCCAATATAGTGATCCGCCTAAACCCTGAATGCATAAATGTTAGAAGCTGAGAGTTATTTTTAAATATTTAGGATACAAAGGGACTGCTGAATGAGCTTCTGGGAAAAGTAATTTGTTCTGAGAAGTCAAGAAAAGTGAAGAAGAATATTTTATCATGCAAGCAAAATATCCGAAAAAAATGCTTTGGCTTTCCATTAATGTGAGTGAAGAAAATGATATACTATTAATGTCATAGATCCAGCTGTACTGTACTCTCATATTGCAGGGCCTTGTGCCTCGTGCCTCAGTGATGCAACAAGAGAATTTAATTGATATGAAGAATATTTTGCAGTCCACAGAGTGTCTCCCTTTCCTATATTGTTTCTATAGCTCCGGGAGCACACCTTTCACTAGACCAGAGAGATTCTAAACATTTTCACAAAGTTCTGCAGAACTGTTTTCAATGATGATTAAAATATATGATTAATAATATTTTAGTTCACATTTTAATTAAGCAGAAGTGTAAAGCCAGAATGACTGAAGTAATGGTGACATATTGGACAAATCAAATTTGCAACAGAAAAAGTCATTTATAATAAGTGCAATGTTCTAGAAATGTAATCACTGAGTCTGCTTTTTCTATGCCATTCCAGATTGTATTTAGAAATTTACAATTCATAGAGTAGGAATTCCAATTCAAAGTTGAGCAAAAATTATGGAGGAATTCTGCTTGTAACAACTAAAGCTAAATTCTGCAGGATAATCAGCAACATTTGGCATCCAACATTGGAAGGAGACAAATATTCAATGGAACAATTTTGAAAAAAAGTCTCCCCAGTGGTGCCTAAACCTAAGCCCCCTCCACGTAGCCTAAACCTAATGCTCCCTTCCCCACAGCCTAACCATAACCCTCCCTGGTGGTGTATAACCCTAACCCCCCTCCTCGCAGCCTAACCCTAACCCTCCCTTCCATGTAGCCTAACCCTAACCTCCCGAGTGGTGCCTAAACCTAGCCTCACTACCCCCTGCAGCCTAACCCTAGGAGTCCCCATCATACTTACAGTTGGGATGCCGGCTGTTGGGATTCCGGTGGCGGCATTCCGAGAGATGTGGGGGCGCCGGTATTCTGACCGCATATCAGGATTCCAGCGCTGGGATTTCAACCTCTAGCATCCCAACCTTCGGCATCTTGACAGCATCCCATTTTATTTACCAGTTAAGTAAATAGTACATGCAGAGGGTATGCAGTTAGCATGCTGATCTTTGAATATGCATCTAACCAGTTCCTCTGCCATATCCATATCAAAGCCTAATTAATAGTAATTTAAGTAATAACAGCCCACATCACAGGTTAGCCAATTACAATACATAGACAATAAATATAAAAATAACAAACCAAACAATAAAAAGATCAATTTTTTACATCAGACCAGTGATTCACCAAACAGCATACTGAGATACATTTTTGGGTGTGTCAATTTGGGGATGCGGTCAATGTTCTGGCTGTCAGGATCCCGGCAGCCAAAATACTGATGCCTGAATCCCGACACCCATCTCAATGCCGACACCTGAACTCCGAAAAGGTCAAGAGACTGACGCTGGAATCCCAACAGCCTTCATACTGACCATAGTAAGTATATCGCGTAGTTCAGTATAGGGCCAGGGGGTTAGGTTTACTAGTGACCTGGGAGTGTTAGGGTTAGGCAGTGAGGAGGGGGATTTAGGTTTAGCCACCACCACAAGGAGATTAAGGTTAGGCACTAAGGTGTAGGTTAGTCTTAGGCTGTGCGAAGAGAGGGTTAGGGGGTAGGGTACAGGGAGCAACACCCTTAACTCATCCCTATCAGGATTGCTGTTGTCGGTATGCCAGCGTCGGTATTATGACCGTCCGGATTACATACTGAACCAACAATTTGGTGTCATTGCTACATATTATTAAAATATGGGATGTATTTGTCATCCCGACATATGGGATGCCTGCAGTCATAACACAAGCACCAGAATCCTGAATGTAAGATGCCGGGGAGGGTTAGGTTTAGGCTGCAGGAGGGGAGGGTAAGGATTAGGCTGCGGGAGGGGAGGGTTAGGCTGTAGGAGGGGAGGGTTAGGGTAAGGCTGCAAGAAGTGAGTGATAGGTTTAGGCTACAGGAAGAGAGGGTTAGGGGTAGTTTAGTTGCGTCCATATGTCGGGAATTTGTCAGTTGGGATGCTGGTGTCGGTATTCTGATGCCAGCATTTTCACTGGCGGTATCCCGTACCCAAACCTAAAAAATAACTGTTAAAGATAACTAATGGGAAATGAAATTCAGGATAAATGTTGTTATATTTCCTTGACATTGTTCTGTTTTAACAAATTCCATTGCTTGTGCCTCACAGCAACCACCTGCCAATAGATACAAGTGTTATTCTACATCCTTTTATATCAAATGTTCTCCATACTCCATAGTATTATGGTCCCCTTAATGTACAGCTCTGTATTATATGTCTGTTATTATAAATACAGAGTGATAATTCTAACAAACTGTAATGTGTAAAGAGAGATTACATTAAAATGCTGGAAAATCATAATAAAAGCAAGGAATTGTTGCAATAATCCAGTTTTTTTTTTGTGTTTTGATTTTTCATTGTGTTCTTTTTTCCATTGTAATATTCATGTTGGAATTGTTGTACCAGTGAGTCTTGAGCCACTTACCTTTCCATGCTAGGCACAGGTACAATGTGCTGTGGGAACATTACAGACTCTTCCCACGTTCCTCACATCAATCTTCAGAAATAGTAATGAGCTAGGTAACAATGCCTTTAGAACAGTAGGGTGTCATATAGCTACTAATGATCACTATAAACAAACTTTTTATTTTGTTACCTTAATTAATTGGTGACCCTGTTACACTCTGTCAGTTTACATTAATTAATTAATTGTTTCTTTCATCCTTAATTATAGCCAATTAATGTATGGTTGCTGTACATTTCAGCACATTTATGTGATTAAATGAGCTTCAAATTCTCAGTTTTATTGAATTTAGAACCACAGTGCATCAGCATGAACATGGCTTATGGGAATAGCTCCCCACAATTGTTTAGCTTCTAGAATTGTCTGTTGCATACTCAAAGAATTAATAATTTGAGTCCTCCACCTTTAACATTATGGTGAAAGATGGCTCTTGGTTTCAAGTAATAGTTAACTAACTTTTTGTTATACAATGATGGTTCATATTTGATTATAGAAGAATAGACTGTCAAAACTGGGTGCTGATTCTTTCCCCATCATTGGGCATGATTTAATTTGATGTCAGTTGAATAGCGCTGGGAATTAGCTCCTGGGGCTATTCAATAAAGCGCAGAATGCCCATTCTCCCGGATTAAACAGGGTGTTTTGTTGGGAGAATGGGCATTCTCCAACTTAAGTGCCCATCGCAACACTGTTTCTGCCACACTAAGGGCAGAAATCAGTATTGCACTGACGCTTTTGTTTGATTTCTGCTCACATCCCTTCGGGGGTGCGAGTAGAAATCCCATCGTTGGATATCACATGTCACTGTACTGAATAGCCCCGGAAGCTAATTACTGGCACTATTCAACTGTCATCGAATTGAATCATGCCCATTGAAATGGATTAAGTCCAGACTTAATTTTCTTTTGACTGATGTGTACTTTAGACTATTCGGATCATAATAGAAGGAGCTGTTGAGGGCTGAGGAGTCTTGACAAGCTTAGTGCATACATACTGAGGTATTTTGATTTGAAGGCATGATATGAAGGAGTATGAAGGAGTATGAAGGAGTATAGGAAACCCCTCTTTGTCACCTATTGAGGTCTTAGCATTTCTGCAGAATTGCGGGGCCAAGTAGACTTATACTGGTCTGCTTGTTCCCTCTTTCCTGTCTCCATTTCTCTACTGTCTTCTCTTTATATTTTTATAAAATAAATGATCAATTTTAAATGTCAAATTAATATGGTCATTTTTTTTAATTGTTATATGGTTAGGTGAAGGTTAGAGGGCTAAGGTATCTCAAATGACATCTGATTAGTTTTTACTTTATTTTCAGAATTTAGCAATATAATTTTAAACAGATTCTGCCAATATAGTGATCCGCCTAAACCCTGAATGCATAAATGTTAGAAGCTGAGAGTTATTTTTAAATATTTAGGATACAAAGGGACTGCTGAATGAGCTTCTGGGAAAAGTAATTTGTTCTGAGAAGTCAAGAAAAGTGAAGAAGAATATTTTATCATGCAAGCAAAATATCCGAAAAAAATGCTTTGGCTTTCCATTAATGTGAGTGAAGAAAATGATATACTATTAATGTCATAGATCCAGCTGTACTGTACTCTCATATTGCAGGGCCTTGTGCCTCGTGCCTCAGTGATGCAACAAGAGAATTTAATTGATATGAAGAATATTTTGCAGTCCACAGAGTGTCTCCCTTTCCTATATTGTTTCTATAGCTCCGGGAGCACACCTTTCACTAGACCAGAGAGATTCTAAACATTTTCACAAAGTTCTGCAGAACTGTTTTCAATGATGATTAAAATATATGATTAATAATATTTTAGTTCACATTTTAATTAAGCAGAAGTGTAAAGCCAGAATGACTGAAGTAATGGTGACATTTTGGACAAATCAAATTTGCAACAGAAAAAGTCATTTATAATAAGTGCAATGTTCTAGAAATGTAATCACTGAGTCTGCTTTTTCTATGCCATTCCAGATTGTATTTAGAAATTTACAATTCATAGAGTAGGAATTCCAATTCAAAGTTGAGCAAAAATTATGGAGGAATTCTGCTTGTAACAACTAAAGCTAAATTCTGCAGGATAATCAGCAACATTTGGCATCCAACATTGGAAGGAGACAAATATTCAATGGAACAATTTTGAAAAAAAGTCTCCCCAGTGGTGCCTAAACCTAAGCCCCCTCCACGTAGCCTAAACCTAATGCTCCCTTCCCCACAGCCTAACCATAACCCTCCCTGGTGGTGTATAACCCTAACCCCCCTCCTCGCAGCCTAACCCTAACCCTCCCTTCCATGTAGCCTAACCCTAACCTCCCGAGTGGTGCCTAAACCTAGCCTCACTACCCCCTGCAGCCTAACCCTAGGAGTCCCCGTCATACTTACAGTTGGGATGCCGGCTGTTGGGATTCCGGTGGCGGCATTCCGAGAGATGTGGGGGCGCCGGTATTCTGACCGCATGTCAGGATTCCAGCACTGGGATTTCAATCTCTAGCATCCCAACCTTCGGCATCTTGACAGCATCCCATTTTATTTACCAGTTAAGTAAATAGTACATGCAGAGGGTATGCAGTTAGCATGCTGATCTTTGAATATGCATCTAACCAGTTCCTCTGCCATATCCATATCAAAGTCTAATTAATAGTAATTTAAGTAATAACAGCCCACATCACAGGTTAGCCAATTACAATACAAAGACAATAAATATAAAAATAACAAACCAAACAATAAAAAGATCATGATGTGTTGATTTTGCATTGTTATTACCTCTTAAGGAAGGCACAGTTTAATTCAACTTAATTAAGAAATGAGGAATATTCCAGGGAATAAAATTCATGAATGACCAGTTTTATCCCACATCCAGTTTGTGTTAGTATGTGATTTGTAAATCTTGTCATCTGTCAACACTTCCATTAACACTAGTCTCTCAGCATCTCTTCTTAAATGAAAACATAGTTATCAAAACAGAGAGCACTAGATTAATTTGTTTCACCAGCGTAGAAAGCTTCTTTATTGAAGGAATTGTGTAGGATGTTTTTTCCCCATCAGGTTCTATGTACAGTATATCATTCTGTGTCGATTTTGGATATTCATTCATTCTACGAACTCCCATTTCATCACAGTGATAAGTGATACAAATTTGGTGGTTGTTCATTCCGAGTTTAAAAAATTATTCCAACCGATTCAAAATTTTGTGCTGGTTAGTCATGGACTCTTGGGAATGCAGCCTAAAACCAGGCCTCAGTGATATCACTAGATATTGTATCTAACAAAGTAATATGTTACATTTCAAGCATATTAGCTTAACCCTCAAAATGTCTGTCTTCATCATGGCTAGAAACTATTTTAAAAACACCATAAAGCTGTATTTACATTTGTGTTATCAGTTATTAGGGTCTCTTAATCGGGATGCGTTCAGCAACCCACCTGTTGGGATGCTGGAGGTCATTTGACCGATGCCAGATTCCCAACACCACCCAGGAGACTGGCGCCAGTTCACCAACAGACAGGATGCTAAAGGTGAGTATTGGGGTTCTGCCTTAGTGTTAGGTCCCAGGGAGGGGGTTTAGGGTTAGACACTAGGGGGTTATGGTTAGGCACTAGGGTTATCTCTAGCTGCCCCCCCCCCCCCCGAGGATCAGCCACAGCCACCACCCTCGATGGGTTAGCCCTAGCCACCAACCCCCAAATGTTAGGGTTAGGGTAGTGAACAGGGGGTGGTAGATAAACTTACCCCCTCTGAGGTCGGCATACTCAGTGTCAGGATGCCACTGTCAGTTGTGTTACCGCCAACATCCCATATGTATTCCCTCTTAATCAAGGCTATTAAAATGGTCACTTGGGGCCAAGGAGTATTTTGAACATCTTCTTAGTCAAACAATAATTACAACTTTTCTTAACACATTATCAAGATAAGAGCTTAGTTGTGACCAATATAATGGATCTCAAGATGTTGAAAAATATTCTGCAAACAACACACTGTACAGTAACAAGACAAAACAATCTTAGAAAATAAATCTCAAAAGGCCCAAGAGACAAAACGCAGAACAATGGGGGTCATTCCGAGTTGTTCGCTCGTTATATTTTTCTTGCAACGGAGCGATTAGTCGCTAATGCGCATGCGCAATGTCCGCAGTGCGACTGCGCCAAGTAAATTTGCTATGCAGTTTGGTATTTTACTCACGGCATTACGAGGTTTTTTCTTCGTTCTGGTGATCGTAATGTGATTGACAGGAAGTGGGTGTTTCTGGGCGGAAACTGGTCGTTTTATGGGTGTGTGCGAAAAAACGCTACCGTTTCTGGGAAAAACGCGGGAGTGGCTGGAGAAATGGAGGAGTGTCTGGCCGAACGCTGGGAGTGTTTGTGACGTCAAACCAGGAACGAAACTGACTGAACTGATCGCAGATGCCGAGTAAGTGTGGAGCTACTCAGAAACTGCTAAGAAGTGTCTATTCGCAATTTTGCTAATCTTTCGTTCGCAATTTTGATAAGCTAAGATTCACTCCCAGTAGGCGGCGGCTTAGCGTGTGCAAAGCTGCTAAAAGCAGCTTGCGAGCGAACAACTCGGAATGAGGGCCAATGACTCTTCTATATGTTCACATGTATTTTATATGCATCTATTTTATAAAACTCACCATTGAGATAACAAAAAAATGACACAATCATGGCTCTGGCACTTGGATGCATCTCATGTGCACAGCGTATTCCTGGGTTCCCACTGCACGTGCACCAGCTCTCACTGTGTGCAATACGCACACTAGGTATAACATCCATGTGCGGAATCCATGATGATGTTATAGAAGGAACTGGGGTAAGTTTGATGAGATGAAAACGGGGCTGGGGTGACTGTGGTGACTTGGCAGATGTCCATTTACTAAGAACATATAAAATAGCTATTATGAAAATAAGCTAATATGCATGAAGCAAAATCCTGTAATATATCAAAGTTTTTTCTCCTTGCATTTACGTTTACAAAATATTTGTAGACATATTGTACTGTATCCATTGACTAAGTGACTATTACTTTACATATCATGGTTAGCTAAACAGTAGATGGTTTGCCAATTGAGGGAGCAAAGCAAGCACACTTATATTACAAGAGCTAAATATATTACTGAACATGTAACTAGGAAACAGGTCATTTTATAAGTACACTAATTGCCTGCCTTATGGATAAGGGCCCTGATTCATTGAGTTACTCTAATACTCTAATGCCGTTGCTGCTGCGTCATTGTATGTAGATACTCTGCGAAAATAGGCCGACACAGGCACCAATTGAACTACTGTATGTACAGAGATGTATTTATTGGCTCCAACTTGCCTTTAATATGGTTGAGACCTACCCATGTTTTTCTTGCCACCACCCTGTTACCAACTGTCTCTAACTGTCTGTCAGTCTACATCTTAATTCTCTCTGCAAGCAACATCTCAGAGGGTTCGGGACGCATGCCATAAAAACATTGCAAATGCATCAATATGGTTTCATCCCTTGCACAGTCTGCGTAAACGATCGCTTACACTGGCTGATGGAATTGGTCAGCCAGGTCCAGGAAGTCTGCGTCACCACCCCCGTGGCTAAGGAGGTACCTGAGCGATCTGCGCAGTTCCTCCACCATCGGGTTTGTGTGTAACCATCAGGTTTATGTACAAATCTGAATCAGGCCCATTGGTTCTTAGATAAACAATTTGAGTTAGTAGATGTCAGGACAGGTTGTGACATAATCCACATTTAGTTATAAATTACCCAGTGCGTCCCTGCTTATCTAATCTCAGACACCACCTTCATGGCTAACAAATTCATGAACTTTTGCGTATATAAGCTGACACAACGTTACAAAAAAAACATAATTTGCACTGTGGACATGTAGGTTTTCCCTGATTTAGGGGTGAGTACGGGATCCGACAGTGAAGATGCGACAATCAGAATACCGATAGCAACATTCAGACTGTCACCCTCCATCCCTGCAGCCTAACCCTATCTCTCCTCTCCTGCAGCCTCACCCTAACACTCTCTCTAGTGCCTAACCCTAACCCTTCATGACATACTTACTGTACATTTGAGATTCTGGCTGTCAGGAATCCGGCGTTGGGATTCTCAGTGGTGTCGGGAATCCAGCACTGGTGTTTTGACTGCTGGCTTCCTAAATGTTGGGATGACAGCTATTTCCCAGCTTATTTATAGCACTGACAATAGTTTGATGTTTACAAATACACTCTGGGAACACTTTAATATATATGCTATTCTAATAGAGTAGGACCTCCCCCTTTCCCCCTAGAACAAGCTGAATTATTCACAGATATATCTGTGATATTCACAGATTCAATATGGTACGGGAAACATTCTTTATATAGTGGACGAAGATAACACACAAGTTTATCAGCTTTCAACTACCATGTCACAGGCTGTGTTTGAAAAATGACAGGAGTTGGTTGGGTGGGATGTTATCTGTGTCCAATTTATCTCCATCCAAGTCTTAGTAAATTGACCCCTTAGCCTGTTATCCTGCTGGAAGCAGCCGTTAGATTCTGCGTAGACTGTAACCATACAGTTATGTACATGGTCATCAACAGTACCTAGGAAGAATGTGGCATTTAAACAATTGTCAATTGATAATGTGTGCCAAGAACACCTTCTCCTCACCATTAGAGTACACCACCATCCCCGTCCCCAGAATGAGCAGTTAGCACAATCCAGAATGGATCTATCCATGCTGTTTACACTAATTGATGACTCTTCTATCCGCATGATGCAGCAGAAACTAAGGTTTGCCAGACCAGGTTACAATGCTCCAATCTGTTTACTGTTCTTAGCTGAAAGAAGTAGAATATGAAATGGCCTTCTGCTGCTGTAGCCCATCCACTATATGGTTTGATATGCTGCACATTGTCATACCACTGACATACTGTAATGCATGATTATTTGAGTTACAGTACTGTTGCCTACCTGTCAACTTAGACCAGTCTGTCCATTCTTCTCTCACCTCTATTATTTACAAGGTGTTTTCACCCACAGAACTGTTGTACATTATAACACCAGGAGATCAGTAGTTTATGAGATACACAAACCACTCTGTATTGTACCAACAATCATTCTATTGTCAAAGTCACACTTCTTCCACATTATGATGTTTCATCTGGACAACAACTGAACCTCTTGACCATTTCCACATGATTAACTGATTAGATTTACCTAAAGAAGTGGCCATTAAGTGAATATAAATGTAATAATAAGATTTTAAACCTACCGGTAAATCTATTTCTCCTAGTCCGTAGAGGATGCTGGGGACTCCGTAAGGACCATGGGGTATAGACGGGCTCCGCAGGAGATAGGGCACCTAAAAAGAACTTTGACTATGGGTGTGCACTGGCTCCTCCCTCTATGCCCCTCCTCCAGACCTCAGTTAGAGAACTGTGCCCAGAGGAGATGGACAAAACAAGGCAGGATTTAGCAATCCAAGGGCAAGATTCATACCAGCCCACACCAATCATACCATGTAACCTGGAACATACATAACCAGATAACAGTATGAACAAAAACAACAGTAACGGTCCTAGACCGATGTCAACTGTAACATAACCCTTATGTAAGCAACAACTATATACAAGTCTTGCAGAGTTTCCGCACTGGGACGGGCGCCCAGCATCCTCTACGGACTAGGAGAAATAGATTTACCGGTAGGTTTAAAATCTTATTTTCTCTTACGTCCTAGAGGATGCTGGGGACTCCGTAAGGACCATGGGGTTTATACCAAAGCATCCAATCGGGCGGGAGAGTGCGTATGACTCTGCAGCACCGACTGAGCAAACGCTAGGTCCTCATCAGCCAGGGTATCAAACTTGTAGAACTTAGCAAAAGTGTTTGACCCCGACCAAGTCGCCGCTCGGCAAAGTTGTAAAGCCGAGACGCCTCGGGCAGCCGCCCAAGAAGAGCCCACCTTCCTAGTGGAATGGGCCTTAACCGAATTTGGTACCGGCAATCCAGCCGTAGAGTGAGCCAGCTGAATCGTATTACAGATCCAGCGAGCAATAGTCTGCTTTGAAGCAGGAGCGCCAATCTTATTGGCCGCATACAGGACAAACAGAGCCTCTGTTTTCCTAATTCTAGCCGTCCTGGCTACATAAATCTTTAAGGCCCTGACTACGTCTAGGGATCTGGAATCCTCCAGGTCACCGGTAGCCACAGGCACCACAATAGGTTGATTCATATGGAACAAAGAAACCACTTTAGGCAAAAATTGCGGACGTGTCCTCAATTCAGCTCGATCCACATGAAAAATCAAGTAGGGGCTCTTGTGTGACAAAGCCGCCAAGTCTGACACTCTCCTTGCTGATGCTAAGGCCAACAACATGACCACCTTCCAAGTAAGAAATTTCAACTCAACCTTGTTAAGCGGTTCAAACCAGTGTGATTTTAGGAACTGCAACACCACGTTCAGGTCCCATGGTGCCACTGGAGGCACAAAAGGGGGGCTGGATGTGCAGCATTCCCTTTACAAACGTCTGGACTTCTGGAAGAGAAGCCAATTCCTTCTGAAAGAAAATCGAGAGGGCCGAAATCTGTACCTTAACCGAACCTAATTTCAGGCCCATATCCACTCCTGTCTGTAGGAAGTGGAGAAAACGACCCAGATGAAAATCTTCCATAGGTGCATTCTTGGTCTCACACCAAGACACATACTTTCGCCAGATACGGTGATAATGTTTTATCGTCACCTCCTCCCTAGCCTTTATTAAAGTAGGGATGACCTATTCCGGAATCCCCTTTTTTGCTAGGATTCGGCGTTCAACCGCCATGCCGTCAAACGTAACCGCGGTAAGTATTGAAATACACAGGGCCCCTGCTGCAACAGGTCTTCCCTCAGAGGAAGAGGCCAGGGGTCTCCTGTGAGCATCTTTTGTAGATCCGAGTACCAGGCCCTTCGAGGCCAGTCTGGGACAACGAGTATCGTGTATACTCTTCTTCGTCTTATGATCCTCAACACTTTGAAAAATTGGCTCAGGGGCACATCCTTGAATTCCAATTTGTAACCCTGGGAAACTATTTCCAACACCCAGGGATTCAGGTCCGAACTGACCCAGGCCTGACTGAAAAGTCGAAGACGTGCCCCCACCGGTGCGGACTCCCTCAGGGGAGTCCCAGCGTCATGCTGTGGCTTTTGGAGCAGCTGGGGAGGACTTTTGTTCCTGGGCACCTGCCAAAGCAGGTGCTCTCTTGCCTCTGCCCTTACCTCTGGCGAGGAAAGAGGATCCCCGACCTCTTTTGGACTTGTGCGACCGAAAGGACTGCATCTGATAGGGTGTTGCTTTCTTTTGCTGTTGGGGAATATATGGTAAAAAATTAGATTTACCTGCTGTAGCTGTGGAAACCAGGTCCGTCAGCCCATCCCCAAACAATACATCACCCTTACAGGGTAGTACTTCCATATGTTTTTTGGAATCCGCATCACCCATCCATTGGCGAGTCCATAAGGATCTTCTCGCTGAGATAGACATGGCATTAGCCCTGGAAGCTAGCAATCCAATGTCCCTTTGAGCATCCCTCATAAATAAGACTGCATCTTTTATATGGGCTAGAGTTAGGAATATAGTATCCTTATCCATAGTATCAAATTGATCTGTCAGCTCATCTGTCCAAGCTGCATTTGCGCTACACACCCATGCCGACGCAATCGTCGGTCATAACACAGCACCCGTATGAGAATAAATACCCATTAATGTAGTTTCTTGCCTGCGATCTGCAGGGTCCTTAAGGGCCGCTGTGTCAGGAGACGGTAGCGCCACTTTCTTTGACAAGCGCGTCAGGGCCTTGTCCACAGTGGGGGTGATTCCCAAATCTCCCTGTCCTGCTTAGGGAAAGGGTATGCCATAAAAATTATTTTGGGGATCTGCGGTCTCTTATCCGGAGTCTCCCAAGCTTTTCCAAAGAACTCATTTAATTCATGAGATGTGGGAAAATTAATAATCTGTTTCTTTTCCTTAAACATGTGTACCCTTGTGTCGGGGACCGAGGGTTCATCCACAATATGCAACACATCCCTTATTGCCACAATCATGCACTGAATGGTTTTAGTCACCCTAGGGTGCAATTTTACTTCGTCATAGTCGACACTGGAATCAAAATCCGTGTCTGTAGTAGTGTCTTGTGTCAAGGGACGCTTTTGAGACACCGACGGGCCCTGTGAGTCGGTCCAATCTGAGGATTGACCGCCTGATGTCCCCCCTAAACCAGCCTTATCAAGCCTTTTATGTAAAGATGTCACACTTGCATGCAACGTATGCCACATGTCCATCCAATCTGGAGTCGGCACAACCGACGGGGACACACCACTCATTTGCTTCACCTCCTCCTTGGAGAAGTCTTCTGCCTCAGACATGTCGACACACACGTACCGACACCCCACACACACAGGGAGTTACCTATAAGGGGACAAAACCCCAACCAGGCCCTTATGAGAGACAGAGAGATAGAGTATGCCAGCACACACCCAGCGCTTAAAAACACTGGAATATATGACCAGATAGCGCTGTTATATGTATATAATCGTAATCTCCACTCACTGCGTCGCCAAAGTGCCCCCTCCTCCTTTTTTCCAGCCTGTGAAGCTCAGCAGGGGAGAGAACAGGGAGCCAGCGTTTCCTCGTGCAGTCTCTGTGGAGAAAATGGCGCTGGTTAGTGCTGAGGATCAAGCCCCGCCCACCCGACGGCGGGCTTCGGTCCCATCAACTTTGTATAGAAAAATGGCGGGGGTTACCGGATTTACTGTGCCACAGCCTAATCCATGTTTATCCATGACAAATATGAGGAATATTGCTGTCCAGGGCACCCCCCCCCCTGCGCCCTGCACCCTTCAGTGCCTGCTTGTGTGTGTGTGACTGGGAGCAATGGCGCGCAGCTTACCGCTGCGCGCTTACCTCATGAAGATCTGATGTCTTCTGCCGCCTGAAGTCTTCTTTGCCTTCTCATACTCACCCGGCTTCTATCTTCGGCATCTGTGAGGAGGACGGCGGCGCGGCTCCAGGACGAACCCCTGGTGAAACCTGTGTTCCGACTCCCTCTGGAGCTAATGATGTCCAGTAGCCTTAGAAGCAGTGCCCAACTTAACAAGCCAGCTCTGCTTCTCTCTCCTCGGTCCCACGATGCAGGGAGCCTGTTGCCAACAGGACTCCCTGAAAATAAAAAACCTAACAAAATTATTTTTCCACAGAAAACTCTGGAGAGCTCTCTGCAGTGCACCCATTCTCCTCTGGGCACAAGATCTAACTGAGGTCTGGAGGAGGGGCATAGAGGGAGGAGCCAGTGCACACCCATAGTCAAAGTTCTTTTTAGGTGCCCTATCTCCTGCGGAGCCCGTCTATACCCCATGGTCCTTACGGAGTCCCCAGCATCCTCTAGGACGTAAGAGAAAAAACTAAAAACACCAGCTTCATATGTTAAAATGCTGTGAAAAGCTGGCAACTATATACAGTAGGTGCATTTACACATTGTGACAGTGAATACAAAGATGAGTTTGCAGTGCTTCTCAGCCATTAAATGCTTTGTAAATGATCACAATTGCTCTTTGACAATAGTGAGAATCTGATAGGACGAAAAGGAGAATGTTTTATTTGTGAGTATAGAAGTGCCACTCCTTTATTACAGAGTATGTAATATACAGTATTGGATAATATTTTATAATTAAGTCTAAATACATTAGTAACATACAGGTAAGTTTGATGGGTCTGGGACTGAGGGTCTACAGCAAAAAGGTCGACACACCTTAGGTCGACGCCAATTGGTCGACACACCTTAGGTCGACATGGACAAAAGGTCGACAGGAACAAGGTCGACATGGAAAAAGGTCGACATGAGTTTTTTATGTTTTTTTGGTGTCGTTTTCTTCGTAGAGTGACCGGGAACTCCAATTAGTGCACCGCGTCCCCTCGCATGGCTCGCTTCGCTCGCCATGCTTCGGGCATGGTGCCTTCGCTTCGCTCGGCACAGATTACCGTTCCAATCGTAGTCCACATGGATCGTTAAGTATGAAAAAGTTCCAAAAAAGAAAAAAATTGTGAAAAACTCATGTCGACCTTTTTCCATGTCGACCTTGTTCCTGTCGACCTTTTGTCCATGTCGACCTTTTGTCCATGTCGACCTAAGGTGTGTCAACCAATTGGCGTCGACCTAAGGTGTGTCAACTTTTTTGCTGTCGACCTGGAGTCCGGATACCAGTGTGATATTGTTTAGCTCTGTAATGCCAAGATGTTTACATATAAAATATTTAATAGCTTTTGAAATTGTTTTATTTAAACCAACTCTAATGAGACCTATAATTTCTCAGAAACTACAGTATGTATTGTATTTATGTATAATTGATATATAGTAGGGTAGAATACACAGTAGAGGTCTATGAGCTCCCACACAGATGCAGCCAACAATAATCACGTGTCGGCAGGAACGTGATAGAGTCAAAACAAAGCAGATCATGCATGCACCTCAAAGTTAACAGTTTTAATTAAACGGAACACATAATTAGAAAGAATTCCCATAGGACTGATTAAGTGAGCATCAGAAAGCAGAAACAATAAGTAGGAAATCAATGATTAGGATAACAATCTCCCATGGGAACACCTGAAGCTGGATGTAAAAAAGCAAGAATTACTGTACCTCTGCATCATTTGCTGTGCACGTTGGGGCTGTTTATCAGTTTATGGCTCTTCGTTGCATATACATGTCCGGGAGTCTACAGTAGTATTAAAGCTGTGTTACCGTTAATAGCCAGTATTTATGCATACTATATAATCCCCCATTTTTACTACCGCTGCTCAAATAATGGTTAAATCATCAAAGCACTCAAAGATTCCAGTTACATGGAAAATAAGGCCAGTGCTAATTAAAGCCTTGTACTTCCCTTGCTATTTATTACTGACCTGGGGGTGTATTTACTAAGACTTGGATGGAGATAAAGTAGACAGAGATAAACTAGCAGCCAGTAAGCCCCTGTCATTTTTCAAACACAGACTATGACATAGCAGTTAGGAGCTAATTGGCTGGTACTTTGGGGGTCATTCCGAGTTGATCGCTCGCTAGCTACTTTTAGCAGCCGTGTAAACACATAGTCGCCGCCCACGGGGGAGTGTATTTTCGCTTTGCAAGTGTGCGAACGCCTTTGCAGCCGAGCGCAGCAAAAACATTTTGTGCAGTTTCAGAGTAGCTCTCGACTTACTCAGCCCTTGCGATTACTTCAGTCTTTTTGGTGCAGGAATTGATGTCAGACACCCGCCTGGACACGTCTGCGTTTTTCCAAACACTCCCAGAAAACGGTCAGTTGACACCCATAAATGCCCTCTTTCTGTCAATCACCTTGCGTTCGGCTGTGCGAATGGATTTTTCACTAAATCCATCGCCCAGCACTTTGTACCCGTAAGATACGCCTGCGCATTGCGGTGCATACGCATGCACAGTTTTACCATTTTTTTTACCTGATCGCTGCGCTGTGAAAATCGTCAGCGAGCGATCAACTCGGAATGACCCCCTTTATCTCCATTCACTTTATTTTCATTCATTCAAGGCTTAGTAAATATGCCCTCAGGTATCTTAGCTGATAGCAGCTGTTACAGACTTTTGTTGGTATGATATACGTGACTTATAGTAAAAAAAATGCTACATTTGGACATTTTATCCACCTGTTTTAAAATATTGGCCCTCATTCCGAGTCGTTCGCTCGGTATTTTTCATCGCATCGCAGTGAAATTCCGCTTAGTACGCATGCGCAATATTCGCACTGCGACTGCGCCAAGTAATTTTACAATGGAGATAGTATTTTTACTCACGGCTTTTTCATCGCTCCGGCGATCGTAATGTGATTGACAGGAAATGGGTGTTACTGGGCGGAAACAGGCCGTTTTATGGGCGTGCGGGAAAAAACGCTACCGTTTCCGGAAAAAACGCAGGAGTGGCCGGGGAAACGGGGGAGTGTCTGGGTGAACGCTGGGTGTGTTTGTGACGTCAAAACAGGAACGACAAGCACTGAACTGATCGCAGATGCCGAGTAAGTCTGAAGCTACTCTGAAACTGCTAAGTAGTTTGTAATCGCAATAATGCGAATACATCGGTCGCAATTTTAAGAAGCTAAGATACACTCCCAGTAGGCGTAGGCTTAGCGTGAGCAACTCTGCTAAAATCGCCTTGCGACCGATCAACTCGGAATGAGGGCCATTGTGACTTCATGAGGAAATCCTACATAGGGACATTTCTTATCATAAATGAGATATGACCTCACAAGACATGTGTGAGACTGGGTGTTGTTTTGGAAGTTGGTGGAGAGTTCTAATTTAAAAATTATTAAATCTGTTCATTAAAGTCTCCTAACAGAAATGGTCTGTACATATCGAAGATTGCAAGATTCATGCATTCGGCAATTGATAGATATATCACAGCGGTTATAAGTCATGCTGTTTTTTTTCCGTTTGTACTGTGTAGATATAGGATTGGGTAAAGGTGTTATGATGGCTTCATATTTCATATGAAATATAAATGTTGAAAAAGTGTAGTGAAAGATTAACACAACTCACCATGTATGCGTAATCAATTCAGGAATATAACTGGGATGTTCAGAAATGGATTAACCCCCCTTTGGGCGCTCAGAGACTTAAGGCAGGATGTCATAGAGTCCAAGTTCGTTGGATGTGTGGGATGCTAGCCAAACTTGGAATTTTTTTTAAAGGGACAATCATTTACAAGGCAAAGTTGCCTTGTAAATGATTGTCCATTTAAAAAAGCGTCAGAGTTGGGACAGCATCCCTCACGTCTGGACTCTGTTACACCCCACCCCTAATATCTTGACATATAAATGATTTCAATTGTCCCCTCAAAAAAAATCTAAGAAAGCTTTCCAGGAACAACTCAAAAAAGTTAAAATGTATCTTCTCTTACAATATAAAAAGGTAGCAGTCTTGCTGTTTGAAGAGGCAACATAGCTAAATGTAAATAGGTACCATACATATGCTAAAATTACCATTATTATTTGAATCAATGCATCAGTGTTCCATTTCTACTGGCATTGAAAACCTCTATGATGCATTATCCCATCTTAATGACAGCAAATAAATCAGGCTTATTATTACTACTTTGAAATATGAAAGATTTCTCTAAAGAGAGGGACTCCGAGAGGAGGTGATAGATGGAACTTTCCTTGCTGACATGACAATAGTGAATAATTATGTCCTTGGATTACATGCACTAACACTACTTCTGCTGCTGCTCTCTCTGCTGGGGGCCTCACATTCACACACACACCCCAACCTGGGGGTCACCATGGGGGTGGTGTTGGGGTGCTTTTACCTTCTAGTTACTCCTACCAACTCATACCACCATAACCATCCCTTACATTCTCTACATTTGAGGTCCATGCTATAAGCCTCTTCCAACCAGTCCATCTTAGAGTAGCTGTCATTTACCACCCCCCTGGCATTGCCTCCAAATTCCTTGACAATTTTGCTTCCTGGCTTCCTCACTTCCTCTCTATTGACATTCCCTCCATTATCCTAGATGATTTCAACATCCCTATCAATATCCCCACACAAACCCCTGCCTCTAAACTCCTTAACCTCACCTCTTCACTTGATCTCTCCCAGTGGACATCCTCACCCTCTCATGTGAATGGGAGCTCACTGAATCTGGTCTTCACTCGCCGTTCTGATATTTCTGATTTTTCCAACTCCTCATTTCCCCTCTCTGACCACCACCTACTCTCCTTTAACTTATCTCTCTCTGCTTCCCCATCTCTACCTCCTAAGGGTACCATCACTAAGCATAACATTGATTCTATTGACACCACATTCCTTTCCTCCCTGTTTGACTCACTTCTCTCTCCTATTCTCTATCTCTCTCATGCCCTGAACAAGACACTTACATATACAATGCATCCCTTACTTCTGCTCTTGACTCTGTTACTCCACCAACCACTATTCATCCTCGCAAATTGCACCTCAACCCTGGCACACCAAATGCACCAGATAACTGCAAAAATGCTCATGTACTGCTGAGCGACACTGGAGGAAATAACGCTCTAAGGCAGACTTCCTCCATTTCAAACTTATGCTCTCATCCTTCAGTGCTGCCCTTTCTCTTGCTAAACAGTCATACTTCAAGAACCTCATCTCCTCCCAGTCTTCCAGCCACCGCCGCCTCTTTGCCACTCTAAACTCACTCCTCTGCCCACCTCCACCTTGTCTCCCTTCCTCACTCTTTGCTCTTCACTTTGCCACTTACTTCACGTCCAAAATTTACTCCATATGTCAGGACATCACATCACACCAGACTATCAGCAACCAGCCTTCTCCCATCCCTTACCACCCCTCCCCATCCCTCTCACCAACTCTGACATCTTTCACCCATGAATCTGGTGAGGAAGTCATGGTCCTCATTCGTTCCTGTCCCCTCACCACCTCCCCACTTGACCCTCTCCCCTCCCGCCTCCTCTGCTACCTCTCTCCTTCTGCCTGATCCCATCTTTCTCACCTTCTCAACCTCTCCCTCTCATCAGGCACTGTCCCCTCTGCCTTCAAGCATGCACTCATCTCTACTATTCTTAAGAAACCTACTCTTGATCCAAACACTCTCCCCAACTACCGACCCATCTCTCTACTCCCTCTTGCCTCCAAACTCCTTATGTGTATTGTCTACAACTGCCTTACTTCCTTTCTTTCCTCACACTCACTGCTTGACCCATTCCAGTCTGGCTTCCGTCCTCTCCACTCCTCTGAAACTGCCCTTACAAAAGTCTGCAATGACCTCCATGCTGCTAAATCTAAGGGCCACTACTCTCTACTTATTCTTTTTGATCTACCTGCTGCTTTTGACACTTTGGACCACCCTTTCCTACTGCAAATTATTCACTCCATTGGTCTGCGTGATACTGCCCTCTCTTGGCTGTCTTCCTATCTCTCTGACCATTCATTTTCTGTCTCCTCTCATGACACCACCTCCCCCTCACTTCCACTAACTGTAGGTGTACCCCAAGGTTCTGTCCTTGGTCCTCTTCTTTTCTTTCTCTATACATACTCACTAGGTAAGCTCATTAGTTCTTTTGGTTACAAATATCATCTCTATGCTGATGACACTCAAATCTATCTTTCCTCTCCAGACCTCTCCCCTGCTCTCCTCACTCATATCTCCAACTGTCTCTCTGCTATGTCTGTTTGGATGTACCAGTGCTTTCTTAAGCTTAACATGTCAAGACCGAGCTGATCATCTTCCCTCCCTCCCACATAACCTCACCTCCTACAATCTCATTATCTATTGATGGCACTACTATCTCCTCTAGACCCCAAGTGCGCTGTCTTGGAGTAATCCTTGACTCCTCCCTCTCCTTCAAACCACACATTCAGCATCTCTCGCAAACCTGACATTTTCATCTAAAAAATATTTCTCACGTACTGCTCCATTTCTCTGGAATTTCCTACCTCTCCCCCTCAGACTCTCCACCTCTCTACAAAACTTCAAACGGGCTCTCAAGACCCACTTCTTCACCAAACCCAGCCAAATCTCATCCTAACCCTCTGTTCCAAGCTCTCAATGTACCCTGTCTGTGTCACCCCTGTCTGTCTACCCCTCCCCTTTAGATTGTAAGCTCTCACGAGCAGGGCCCTCTTCCCTCATGTGCTTATCCTTTTTCTTACTTTAATAATCTTCAACTGCACCAAATCCAGCAGTCTTCTGCCACCTGATACTTATTCCAGTGTCATCTGCTGATGTAACTATGTTTATTTACCCTGTACTTGTCCTATACTGTCATCAACTGTAAGTTACTGTTTTCCGGTTTTTGATTATTCATCTATGTACTCTGTAATTGGGTGCTGCGGAACCCTTGTGGCACCATATAAATAAAGGATAATAATAATAATAATAATCCCCCAATCCATAGCCCCATTTGAGCTGGACTGATGGCAAGGAAAAGTGACTGTGTGGCCCAATTCATTGTTATTGGTCCATGCAATCACACTCTCCTACTGAAGGCTTCATGAGCAACACTGGCTTTTGGCAAATCTGCAGTCATATCCTGGGGAGGGTCCATATAGTCACACCTGCTAGGCTGCATTTGTAGCACCAGATTTTGCAGAGACTGTGCATGCAGGCTGGGGTTGATGCTCCAAGAAAGGGATGCCCCAACCCAGAGATTCCCTTAGGCAGCCCAGGCTATGGACAGTTCCCTGTCAGTTGATAGAAAAGCTTTCCACAAATCATATGAAATTTGAATGATTTTTGTTATTTTCCACAAACACTGTACAATAAAAGGCAAACTTATTAAGAAACTAAAGCAATGTAACAGAAAAGATTGGATATTTATATAATAAAACACTTATAATTAAGAGATGTATCCTATATTTTTTATTTTACATTGCAGGGGAACACAACTTCTAACAGCTTGATACTACAGTATACAGTATGCTGGACTTTGCTTTAACAGTTATTCATTTTACCACCTCAGAGGCCATACACTACCACTGCTAACTTTAGAATGTGACCAAAACGGCGGTTCAAGAATTTATAATGGGGCATATTTATCCCTGCTTGGTGAGAGATAGAGTGAAGAGAGATACAGGGGTCTATGGCCCTCATTCCGAGTTGTTCGTTCGGTAAAAATCTTCGCATCGCAGCGATTTTCCGCTTAATGCGCATGCGCAATGTCCGCACTGCGACTGCGCCAAGTAAATTTGCTATGCAGTTAGGAATTTTACTCACGGCTTTTTCATCGTTCTGGCGATCGTAATGTGATTGACAGGAAATGGGTGTTACTGGGCGGAAACAGGCCGTTTTATGGGCGTGTGGGAAAAAACGCTACCGTTTCCGGAAAAAACGCAGGAGTGGCTGGAGAAACGGAGGAGTGTCTGGGCGAACGCTGGGTGTGTTTGTGATGTCAAACCAGGAACGACAAGCACTGAACTGATCGCAGATGCCGAGTAAGTCTGAAGCTACTCAGAAACTGCTACGAGGTGTGTAATCGCAATATTGCGAATACATCGTTCGCAATTTTAAGATGCTAAGATTCACTCCCAGTAGGCGGCGGCTTAGCATGAGCAAATCTGCTAAAATCCACTTGCGAGCGAACAACTCGGAATGAGGGCCTATGTACTAAGCCTTGGAATGAGATAGAGTGGACAGAGATAAGTACCAACCAACCAGCTCCTGTCATTTTTCAAACACAGCCTGTAACATAGCAGTTAGGAGCTGATTGGCTGGTGCTTTATCTTTGTCCATTTTATCTTTCTCCAAGGCTTAGTACATAGACTCCAAACTACCAACCAAACCAGCTCCTAACTGTCATTTTTCAAACACAAATTATAACAGCTAGGAGCTGATTGGTTGGTACATTATTCCTCTCCAAACATCAATACATGTGCCACCATACAGATGGAGCCACGGTAGTCGTGGCTCCGTCGGGGACTAGGCATGCCCACCTGGGTGCATGGAGATGCTGTGAGTGTCTCCATCTTGACAGGCATGCGTGCCTGGATGGAGAAGCGCCCCATTCACTTTAATAGAAAGCATCTCCATCCAGGCGGGCGCGTGTGCCCAGACAGAGACACAATGGGAAGTGGTTCTGTGCACTCCCGGCATGACTAGGCGGACGGATCACCTAGTCACGCCGGGAGGGCACGCCTGCAACTAGGAAGGTTAGATAAGTGTGGCTCCATCTGTATATGGTAAATTAATGTTTTTGAGAAGGAAAAATACAATCAGATGTTTTGTGTGACAATCATCATGACATTATTTACAAAGAGAATAACAATGTTACATGTACAGTATTTTGCCTTTCCCTACTCTAAATACATAAACTTATATTAATGCAATCCTATCACTTATACACAGTGCTGCAGCCATGATGTGGAATAAGCCAGTATTCATGAAAAAGGATAGTCATTAGCTAACTTGATATACTGTAAAAGAGGCTTAGAATTAGAGAGATTATATGACAACACATTGTTAGTTACTTGAATACATGCATTTTCATGTATATTGGTAGTCCCTAGTAAATTATTATAGGTGTAATTATGAAAATCAGTTCATCTAACAAAATGGCTGTCTACTTGAGGTCTTTATCAAAGTGAATTGATAGGCTGCATTCCTATAAATATATGTCCAGTCCACAAAATGTCTCCTCTTTGTGCTTCAATTATGTCACTGGTTCCTAGTGAACCAATAGGCAGAATTCTTACAAATATATTGGTTCTGCAACCAACAAAGACAGCAACCAGTGACTGCAGGTGACAGTTATATTAGATCACCAATGGGGAAATATAATGAACTGCAAGATTTAAAAGGCACCATTTTATTGAAGACAAAGCCTGTGGAGTCTTAACTTTAATAAAATGACCTTTATAAATCCTGCCACAGATATCTCATACAGAGAATTTGACAAACTAAAGTTCATTTAACCCCCCCCCACACACACACACACACACACACACACACACACACACGCATTAAACATTTAAGACCAAGAAACTATTGTTAGGTAAAGAATTTCTAGTCAGAATATTAACGTACACGACCATTTTCAGTACCAGACACTTTTTACAAATGTGCTCTATGAGTGTCATATAGTGTCAGGAAATTGTAAATGTTCTTCAGATAAAATGGATCTGACTGGTTTCAATTACCAGATCAGAGGAACACACCAGGCATTCACAGGCGGTGTGGGGAAGTGTTATTTTGTCATCAGGACAGGTATGGTTATAAAATGTAGAAACAGACAAAAACACAAGGGTTTTGTTTCCAAACAGGAAGATATTGAAAACACAGTTTTTATTCATTTTTGGAACACAAACCACTTGTAAAATTTTATGTTTGATAATATACAGTCTTTTGAAAATCTTTTCTGCGGGAAACAAAAAAATAATAATGTTTCATTTTCAAGCAATGTATTTCCTGTAGGCACATTGGTGAGTATTGAGCAGTTCAGCAGCCATCTGAACAGTATGTAGAATGAGAAATCCCTGGGGAACAAAGAAAGAGATTTAAAAAAATGTGCAATTACAGAAATAAAACAAATTAAACAAATTTAATTAAAAAAAATCTAAAGTTTAGCTAAAGTACCGAGAACAATTTATCTGAGGTACTCCAAAGCTTCAAATGTTACACCACTCTTAGATATTATCTGCTTCACAAAGGCAGTGAGAATGTTAATTGTAGAAGAAATCCGTCGACAATACGAATGACTGTCTGAAACAGCCTTGCCTATAGGGTTATGGATCAAAGGGTCGACAGTCAGAAGGTCAACAATGTCTAGGTCAACATCAAATGGTCGAAATGCACAAAGTCAACATAGTCAAAAGGTCTACAGGCCAACATGGAAATGATTGAGTTATGGAAAGTCTGACATTAGTTTTTGATGATTTTTTGTGTCAAAATTTTCCTTCCAACATGTGGACCCATAATTGGTACCCCGCATCCCCTCACATGTCTCGCTTTGCTTGCCATGCTTGGGGAGAGGCTACTTCTTCTGAAAGTCCACGTGGATGGTAAAGTATGGAAAAGTCCAAAAAATTGTTTTTCTTCCAAAACACTCATGTTGACAGTATGCTGTATCGACTATTGTCATGTCAACCATTTCAACCTGTTGACCATATGCATGTTGACCTTTTGGTGTCAACCTTATAACTGTTGACCTATCAGCGCTGGAAACTAGGATACATCAGAAGACCAAGTGGACCAAGGAAACACTGGATCCAAGTTAAGAAATATAGCTTACCATACTCAACTAATTTTCAAGTTTCTTTATGCACAACATGTGACCTTTTAGTAATAATGACAATTCCAGACATGTTCATTAAAATCATGGACAGAAGTCATTCTACAATCTGCATATTGCCATTATTTTTTTTAACATATTTGCACTTTTTATCTAAAATAAAACTTGTTTCTCCTTAAATGTTGAGATACAACAGTGGGCAACTACAGTAAAGTACTGAAGATCACAGGGTTTTCACTCCTTCATAACTGGACCAATATTTATGGTTTTGCCAATCTAACATAATAAAGTTTTACATAACTGAGCAAATTGTATATATGTTTGAAGTAGTCTTTTCTTTTTGTCAGATTTGAAAGGGACTCAATGCCTGGGGACTGCCGAGGATCACACAAACTCATAAGTCATTTACACAGCAAGAAGGTAAAATGTGTCAAAGAAGAAAATGTGTCAGTGTGCTCTTAACAGCCTCATGCCAGTGGTACTGAGCAGAGTAATGAGATTCAGTGAACCATCACCAAAGCACTCTCCCAGGCACAAGATAATCTAATAAAAATTCAACACAATAACAGAGTCGCTGCCTTATGTAAGCCATTATCAGTAGATCCAGGCTGATTTAGATCTAATATAGTAGATGCAAATGAATCCCTTCTTCAAAATAATCAACATCTACCGGATTGTCCAATAACTATTAAAGGGTATCTCCTAGATAAGGAATACAACTGTGAAAAAAAGTAAAGAGATAAAAAAATGGCAGCATTGTATTACAGCACACAGCACTGCAGTCTCATACTTGCCTGCTTTTAAATACTCTCCTCTGCAGAATTATACAGCTTATTGTTTTAGGTATTGGGGGAGGTGCTATGATGATATGTTTCACCGTAAATTACATAAGAAAACCCTTGGGCTGCCCACTTTACTGGGAAAGAGTGTGGAATCAGGGAGAATGGTCTACTCTCCTGGGAATGCAAGAGACCTCCTAGAAATTCAGGAGACTCCTGGACATTACAGTACAGTAGGAAAGACTTCCCATAGCGTGGGGCTATGGGTTCAATTCAGTGTCGGACTTGGGCATGAAGGGCCCACCGGGGTGATGCAATAGAAGCGGCCCATGTTTAGGGGTGTGGCCACTCCAGAGTGGGTGTGGCCAGCTGCCACATAGTTCTGTGCACTACAAGGTTACATATGTATAATGTATAATTTTGAGTGCACAGTCTAGAACCTGATCCCTAGAGGAGGAGGTGGGCCCCCAGACAGTGGGGCCCTCTGGTTGTTTCCCCTGTGCCCCTGTGGGCCAGTCTAACACTGGTTCAATTCCAGCCAGGGCAGTATCTGTGTGTATTTGAATGTTCTATGCATGTTTTCAAGGTAGAATAAAGGGCTTCTGAAGAATTTGCTAAAATATTCTCCATAGAGAATTGAGTAATAAAAATATGCTATATAATAAATCAAAAATAATAATTATAATACAAAATAAAATCATCATAGATCTAGAAGTAACTGCGATAGAAGAAGCAAATGTATCCATCTTTATTAACCCAATTAGTAATAAAACCAGGCTTAGCACAGAGCTATTGGAGACTGTGGTGACTTATGTGCAGTATGTTACCACCACGTGAGGTATTACACCTACTACACGTAAGACCTCACAACAAGGAGGTCCAATGACCAAACTATTGGGAGTATTTCTAATAAGCATTAGACTTTGTTTTGATGGTCACTCATACTAGGGGTGTAACAGAATGCTTATCAACATATATTTGGTTCTCTGCTACATTAGAGATATTCAGTATTACAAGTCATACATGTCATATGTCATACAGTACTATCCTGTCTCATGCAATCATATTATTCTCCAAAACCATACCTCCCAACTTTCGGTATCCATGGAGCGAAGGCGCGGCATTAGCCGGAAAGTGGGTGGGGCCTCGGTTGATGGGGCGGGGCATCACGCTACTATCCCCAATTTTTGCTGTTTTGGGGGCGTGCCCAGTGCTCCTTGAGCAGCTGGGCAGCCCCTTCCTCTCCTCCCCTCACTGTTCAGATGCTGTGCGCATTCAGGGATCACAGGCTGCTTTGCAAAGCAGAGCAGCGGTGATCACTGGTTCCCCCAACTGCCGCCCACCCCCACCCGTGGGACACTGTGACCTGCGGGAGGGACAGCGGGACAGTTTCCAAATAGCGGGACTATCCCGCTGAAATTGGGATAGTTGGGAGGTATGCCAAAACATATGTAATCCGGACAAACCCAGGGTTTTGATATTTTAGTTTATAGGTGGATTCTCTGTCTTCAGAAAATGCCCAAGATATAAAACAGATAATAGTCTAGAATTGGACACATTCCATGAGTGGCAAGTTCTTTACATTCACTTGTGCACAACAAACAGAACTCAAAATTAGCATTTAAAAAGACATGAAAATATCCTGGTTGCTCATATTTCAATGGGGCAGATGTGTTAAGCCTGGAGAAGTGATAAGTGCAAGGTGATAACACAACAGCCAATCAGCGCCAATATGTAAATTGACAGGAGCTGACTGGCTGGTGCATTATTACCTTGCACTTATCACTTCTCTAGGCTTAATACATCTGCCCCATAATTCATAGTGCACACAACCATATTTATAAGACAAAATCCATTACTAACTACACTGGAAACTTGGTTGTTCTAAGCTCCACCACATCTACACAAAATCAGGATTCTACTAAGTACATGATAGTAGCCGTGATGAATGGGCAACGACCCCTGCAGCTGTCTAAGTCGATAGCTGCAGGTGTCGGAATGGTCAGTGCCACTGAACATTCATACATAGCCTGGCATATTGGCGTGCTATCTTAAAGACAGCAGCGTCAATAATGATAGGGGTGCATAGTGCGCTGATACCACTTCTCCCCGATAGTGGATGATCATACATCTGCTCCAGTATGTAGTACGGGGTTCCAGTGGGCACCTGACTGTGTCAGACTGAAAGCACTTGATGAAAAGTGTCCACAACCATGCCGGAATAGAGTTAGCATACCTACAGTAGTAAAGCATTTTAATTACAAACACCCACAAACAAAACGGCAACAAGGCATTGATGATGAAAGGTCTAACGTTCACACAGATAATTTAGTTGGCATTCCGATAATATATTCACGCTTTCCTGGAGTCTCAATGAAGATATATGTCAAGGTTACTTTCATGATACATCAAAAGGAAGAAAGAGCCTAACCCTTCCAAAGAAAGATCTGCTTTCATGACGTCTCATTATGCCACATAATAGCCAAGAAGACTAAATTAAGTAAGCAAAAATGTACATGCAGATATTAAAAAAACAGACACTGGAGCTTTTCCTGTCTTCTTTACTTATGAACCTTCTTAATTATATATTAAAAAACACCACAAACCTGAAAGGTTTAAAATATACTGTACTGTGTGTACAAGTGATTCTATAACAAAGAACATGGGGCCAGGTGTAATGCAATGCGAGACTGCCGGAGCGCTGAGATTCCGGCTGAACTTGTACATTAAGCCGAATTCAGACCTGATCGTTGCTGTGAATTTTCGTACAGCAGCTGACCAGGTCTGAACTGCACATGCACCGGCGTTGCAGTGCGACGGTGCATGCCAGACATCCGACGGTCGTTTGCTGGGTCTGAATTAGGCCCCTTGTTTTAAGGCAGCAATAATTTGCAAGGCAAAACCAACCCGGAAAAAAAGGAGAACATACATACCGCGCAGTGATCAGGTCACTACTGCGCATGCGTATGCACCGCAATGCGCAGGTGTGTCATACGGGTACAAAGCGGATCATTACTGTGCGATGGATTTAACAAAGAATCCATTCGCACAGCTGATCGCAAGACAACTGACAGGAAGAGGGCGTTATGGGTGTCAACTGACCATTTTCAGGGAGTGGAAAAACGCAGGCGCGTCCAAGTGTTTGCAGGGCGGGTGTCTGACGTCTATTCCGGGACCAGACAAGGTCAAGTGATCGCAGCGGCTGAGTAAGTTCAGACCTACTCAGAAACTGCATAAACTGTTTTCTTACTACTCGGCTGCACAGGCGTTCGCACACTTGCACAGCTAAAATACACTCCCCAGTGAGCAGCGACTGTGCATTTGCACGGCTGCAAAAAGAAGCTAGCGAGCGATCAACTCGGAATGACCCCCTGTGTGCAGTAGCGGATCTTGCCACGGGCAAGCAGGACTTTTGCCCGGGGCGCTGCCTTCCAGAGGGCGCAGGGCGCCATCCGGAGGGCGCCGCACCAGGGCAAGATCCGCTGATGCTGTGTGCCCCCCGTTGCCCGCTGGCCGCTGCCGCTGTGAAGGGAAACTAGACAGTTTCCCTTCGTGGAGAGGTCCTTTTACTGTGCGGTGCTACGAATCTAGTTTCCCTTCGTGGAGAGGACCTTTGCTGTGCGGTGCGCGATGACATCATCGCGCACCGCACATCATTTCAGTCTGTACAGGGGGCGTAAATGACCATGCCCCCTGTACGAAGCCACGCCCCCTATTGCCACCCGGGGCGCACAGAGCGCCAGAACCGGCCCTGCCTATGTGCTAGGACCTGTGAGACACTATTAGCATTGGGCACCTTTTTTGTATCCTTGTTGCTGAAAATGTATCTTAGTTACAGTTCTATGCAACTAACATGAACCAGTAGACTATGCTGATTATTAATATATGACAGGTGTATATCTGTGTATGACTAAGTCTCGGAATCTGTATACAAAGTACAACCATGCGGCGGTTGCAGGTTTTTCCATGCAAAGTTCTGCTGTGCTTCACATACAATCTCAATCACACAAATTTGGTAAATGTCACATACCAAATTAATCAGCACAGTCTCCTTAAGCGTCCTAGTCACATTTCATTGTGAAAAAGACACCCAATGCTAGCTGCGATGCACAGGACCTGGCAGATGCATGTTGTATTGAGGCTAGATGTATGAGGACACATCTGCATATGTGGCCATCTGAAGTGTTTGGTCCTAAAGTGCAGTCAGGAGGTTTAGGGTTTTATCTTTGTGTTTGCACTTGAGTACCAATGTAGGGTCTACACCTGTTTAAGAAGTTGGCTGTGTCTTTTGTCCTAAACCCCCGAAAGACAAATGGCACTCTGTAAACAGAAGGTGGCCTGCTAATACTACTGCCAGCACTAGTTGCATGCAAGTTAAGTATGTGTCTGTGCTCTGTACTATATATATCGACCATCAAATGGGTGACACCGAATAATGGCTAAATAGGTAATCTATTCAATACTAAGTATGAGTTCTATAAGGAGTTGGGGGATGATGTATCAAGTATAGAAAAATTCTCCACTTGTCCAATTGGTCACTCTTTAAGAGGCTTTATACAGTAGACCTCCCTGATTGTGCGCTCCACAACACCTGTGATGGGCCAATACATTTATTGAGCAACTGCCATAATGTGTATCACTGTTGTTAGAGCCATGGATGGGATAAATAGTTGGTGGGCCTGATAATGCTTGTAAGGCCAGGCTGGAGGATCCTGGGGTGCCTCCGATGTGAGTTGGCTCTCAATACAGAAATACAGAAATGTCTGACCCAAAGTAGGTGCTATTGTCATGTAGCAGAGACCCGTTGCCATGGATTGTGGCTTCCTATATGTTTGCAGATGTTTGTAATGGAGATCAAAGTAATGCATATTCATTCTAAAATCTGACTGACTAGGAGAGAATTTAATTATCTCTATTTTTACAGTGATAACAATGGAGAGATACTTCAGGAGCTGTATAACAAGAACACTGTATTCCAATAATCTATATACTAGAAGACAGACTAGCATACTGTAGTGACTCAGAGATTTAGCTAGCCCTGTATGCTGTAGGTCTATGATGCCCATTGTGGAATATAATAAATACATAAATGGAATTGCACGTAATCATGCAATACTCATGAAACCTGTTGATATGTTAATTTTTGAATAGTATCATATTAGACATTCAATGTACTAGAACACTTGTTCTTTATTAATAGGAGAGCAAGTAGATATGTGTCCTCACCCATCTTTGCCCACAATGTGCAGCATGCAGTGGCACAGTGTGAGGTAGCAGGGAGTGTCTGCATGCGCACTCCCACTACCCATACAGTAACTGGGGAAGCCAGTATAGTTAGTGGGTAGTGACATTAGCTTTTATAATCTAGGAGGCCATGCTATAGAGCACCGGGATATTCTGCAGCAACAACATATAAGGACACATCTGTATAGTCTAAAGATATTGTGTCCAATATGCTGCAAGTAGTAGGTTGTGTTATGCAGGTCATTTATCAGCACCACTATTCCCCAACGCCAATCCCATCCACTGATCACCAATCAAAACCACCAATCAATGGACATCAATGATCAGTGGTCCATCAGGGAATCAGGAAAATTCAGCATGTTACAAATTCCTAACTACTGTCGTTGATCATTTTTGGTTGGAATCTGGGATCTCCATCATGATTGATTTCCCTGAATCCCCGACATCGGCAGCATGAGCAGAACATCCCAAATTTTTACTATAATAATAGTTTGCTAGGTCTTCCCCAAGGCTGCTATGAACATCACTGGAGTGGACCGATCTGGGGTGACATCATCAGATAGAGAGTGTCTTTTTCTTTGGAACAAAGCTTGAATTGAATGAGTCTCTGTATCTACACACAATGCTCTTATTTATTTAAGCAGGATGTAAAATGTACATATGAGAATCTATGCCATTGTAAAAAGAGAAGCATTGGCAATCAAGTGGGCATTAGAACCTCTCAGGTACTACCTGCTGTGAGATGGTTGTTGGTATTGCAAAACTCAGAATTTTTATTTGAGCACAGGCCAGGAAGCCAATAGACTCTTTGTCATGTGTTTTTTGTTTGGGGGCTGCAGTTGTTCCTTCGCACAGGTTGAAACAAAATGGGGATATGTGATAAAAGTGCTGGGGAAGTTATAAATGGGAGATACTGTATGTTTGTCCCTAGATTCTGACCTACAGTATACAATGTAAACCCCCAAGAAATGTCTGTTTTGGCAAAACAGACTTGGATAGATTTTGGGCTTTAGTAAAGCTGGTTAAGGGTTCCTGGGGCTATGGATGGAGAGAGAGGGCAAGCTCCACCCATTAGGCCCATTTTGGGTCTTCAGCCTGAGAGCAGGCTAATTAGTTCCTGAGGCTGATATAAGGTGTGTCAGTGTTTTACTCAGGGACTCACTACTTAGGGAAACAGGCAGCAAGCTTTTTATGAGACAATGTGATTTACTAACTGTTAGTACTGTACATATGACTATGTTTGTGATAGGGGTCCTACCATTCTGAGAAAGGTGATCTGTATTGTTTAGTAGTGTTCAGATGGGCAAGGATTTATTTTTAATTTTTATATTTTCTGTACAGCAAAATAAAACTAGCTACGGTTACATGCCTTGGTTCCATCCACTGAATCTGCCTATGTAAGCATACATTGTTGCCGCATCACTACCAACACACCACCCGATAAAGATGAGACACGTATGCAAGTGAGAAAAACTCAAGTTTATGTCAATAGCACTCCTGGTTGCATGGGTAATGTGAGAGCGGGCTCCTTATGCATCAGTCTTGTCCATGTGATCTTTAAGACTTTTCATATCACAACATTGTTGCATTGTTGTTAAGATCTGATTTATTGTTCAACGGTATTTCATTGATAACATAAATATTACTCAAATAAATAGAAGATATTAAGACAGCAAGTGAACTAATATATATATATATATATATATATATATGATACAAAGAAATAGCTGCGCATCCACATCCACCTCAAATTCAGTATCAATAAATAACAGTCTGTGTCCATACAATACTGAGTTCTTTAAGATGTATCCTGCTGCTTCCTCCTTTTTTGGGACCAGAACCACTGGATCCAATGTACATGTAAATAGAAGAAGAATGGAGTGCGCAGGTATGAGAAAAATATCACAAATTCATTTATTGAACAATAATGCTCACATACATATTAGCTCTTGAAGATCAGCATGGTCGGTCGTTTGGCTGTAAGTATCCACGGGTGTCTCCCACTGGGACTCGCTCAGGACGGCACACCACACAGCGCGGTCAGACGTTATTCATCCGACACACCTGGACCAGACTTTCAGACGTCTCACACGTCTAACGCTCCACAAGCCACGCCCAACGCGTTTCGTCTACGGACTTCGTCAGGGGGTGTGGCTACAATCTATTCTTTGATGGATTTATACCTCCTAACACACCTGTTAACAGTTCTAGAGACTAATATGGGAAGATACTACAGCATGCAAGCATCTCATCTTGAACTCTTGCAAAATTGGACTCTCTGGGAGGCTGAGAGGTTTGAAATTAATTTCACATGTCATCGGTTAGGTTAAACCATGTTCTGTAATTGTATTGATCATAAAGTGTTGTGTTGGCGTCTGTGGATCCTATTAAAGCATACCTCCCAACATGACCCTCTCCAGGAGGGACACAATACTCTGCTTCTGGACTTTTCTTGTGAAACCTCTCAGCCTCCCAGAGAGTCCAATTTTGCAAGAGTTCAAGATGAGATGCTTGCATGCTGTAGTATCTTCCCATATTAGTCTCTAGAACTGTTAACAGGTGTGTTAGGAGGTATAAATCCATCAAAGAATAGATTGTAGCCACACCCCCTGACGAAGTCCGTAGACGAAACGCGTTGGGCGTGGCTTGTGGAGCGTTAGACGTGTGAGACGTCTGAAAGTCTGGTCCAGGTGTGTCGGATGAATAACGTCTGACCGCGCTGTGTGGTGTGCCGTCCTGAGCGAGTCCCAGTGGGAGACACCCGTGGATACTTACAGCCAAACGACCGACCATGCTGATCTTCAAGAGCTAAGATGTATGTGAGCATTATTGTTCAATAAATGAATTTGTGATATTTTTCTCATACCTGCGCACTCCATTCTTCTTCTATTTATATATATATATATATATATATACTGTATATATATGTATATATATATATATATATATATATATATATATATACACATACACATATGTAGCTGTTAATATTATTATTATAAACATAGAAAAATGGAAAAGGAGGGTGAACTAAATAAGCAACAAAGTGGTTGAGGAAAGAGTGGGTGGTGAAAGATCAAGGTGGTTGTTGTTGTGGTGGTGGTGGTGGTGGTGGTGGTGGTGGTAAAAATAAAAAAAAATACGACAAGAAAAAAGAAATGCACATGGCCTGATCAGGAAATAAACTGTCAAAGCAACACACAAATAAAATAAAAATAATGTACTTTAATAAATCAAACACAAATAAACAGTAAAAAGAGAGCAGCAGCAATACACAAGACTGTGGAGAAGATCAAGGTGGGAGTGGTACCATAAATAGATAAAACAGTAGGGGAGAAAAAAAAGAGAGATAAAAAAGCATGAGAGAGAAGAGGGGTAAGTGGGTGAGAGATAAATGCGAGAGACAGAGAGAGATGGGAAAAAGAGGGGTAATTACAGACAGTGAGAAAACAGGTCAGATATGAGAGAGAGAGAGAGAGAGAGAGAGAGAGAGAGAGAGAGAGAGAGGGGTAGGGAAAGAGAAGTAGAAACAGATATAGAAAGAGATTGTAGGAATGGAAAAAGTGTGAGAGATGGAATACATTGTGGGAAGAGAGAGAGTTGGGTGCAGGAAATAGAGAGATGGGACTATTTGGAAAGAGACAAAAAAAACAAAAACTTGTGAGCAACAGCTGGGCCATCTGGGCAATGATAGATTTTTTTCCTAAAGTACAGTACATTATAGAAAAGAGAATGAATACATTAATGGACAGATAACTAAATTAATAAGTATCTAAATGAGTTAACTAACAGCTAGGAAAATAGATGTTGGTTGTGAATTAATGGAAAATAGTTCCTCTCTGTGTGATATGAAGCTTTTAAGCTAAGACCTCAAGAACTTTGCTGGGATTATTACTGTGGTGCTAATGGAAAATATAATAGAAATGTAATAGGCATAATACACAATAATGTATTAGCCAGAGTGCTTCATGGGAAAGTTTTAGATATTTTCTTGAAGATTCATTCTTAAACAGCTATTTTCCAGGTTACAAATGAAATGTATGCTTCCAATGGATTCTGTGAGTTCTCTGCACATGAACTTGTCAAACACATTTTGCTTTAACAAGTTGTCACTTGACTAACAAATTGCCAATATTATTGCATTTACAGTAAGACTAACGGCCGGATGTAATGATGCCCGAGTTTGGTGGCCATGCGGGATGTCGGCTGAACTCTGGCATTTTTTCTAAAGGGGCAATCATTTACAAGGCATTGTTTTACCAAATTCAGATGGCATACTGCGCTAAGTAATCTGAGTGGGGGCCAAAGGCAAAAATGCATGGTTGAATAATGGCTCAGGGTAGGTCCTGCAGCTGTGTTGCATTTCAGTACCTGTCCATTTGCACACTATTGGAAAATCACATTCTGAGTAAAGGCTATAAGAGGAGGAAAGTATGTACTTTTGCTGGGTGTGGATTATTAGAACTACACTAAAATGTCTACAGTTAATACAGTAGGTCTACCACTAATGGTAGACATGCATTAGGTTGAGGGGGTCAAAAGATTGACAGGGTCAAAAGGTCAACATACTGTAGAATAGGTAGACAGTAGGAAAGGTCGTCATGGTCAAAAGGTCGACAGAATCAAAAGGTCGACATGTTAATGGTCGACACAAAAGAGGTAGACGCAATTTTCTCTTTTTTTGTGTGTTTTGTCACTTTTCTGCCACAAACAAGTCCCATTAGTGTACCACATCCTCTTCGGGCAAGGTGCTTTGCACAGCTGTAATATTCCTAATCATTGTCCACGTGGATGGTAAAGTATGAAAAAAATTGGAAAAAAAAAAGAAATTAAAAACTTGTGTCTACCATGTGTGTCAACCATTGTCATGTCGACCTTTTGACCATGTTGTCCTTTTGAACTCTCTACATTTTACATGTCAACCTTTTGAACCTGTTGACGCTTTGACCCTGTTGACCTAATGCATGTCTACCATTAGTGGTAGACTTATTGACTGTAGACCTTTTTAGTTTAGATCTATAGTCCGGATACCCTCCCAGCCAACCACAACTGTAATTCTATAATTATAAAACATGGTCTAATCAAATGTTCATATAACCCTTATACAACATAAAAGGTGTATGGGGAGATCTAATGGTAAGGGGGTATCTGGTGACACATCAGGGGTATGTTGGGATGTCTGTAGTAACATCAAGTTCATTCAGGGATGTATGATACCTCATCATGGGCATGAGGGAATGTCTATTATCATGTTAGGGACATGTGGGGATATTACGAAGCCATATCAGGGGCATGAAGGGGTGTCTGATGCCATATCAGGGGCATGAAGTGGTGTCTGATGCCATGTCAGGGGCATGAGGGGTGTTTTATGCCACGTCAGGGGCATTTTACGATGCCTTGCCTTATGCCACATCAGGGGCATGTGAGGATATGAGAGGACCATATGTGTCAATAAGCTTTATAAACTCTTTATCAATAGTTCAACAGTTCCCAAGTATTTCCATAGAATCTTGAGCCAACTTGAAGAGACAATCCAACTGGACATAGCTCTGGTGATCATTATATTAACATAGTAACATACAGTAGTTAATGGGGTTTAAAAGAGGCAAAATGCCCATTGGGTTCAACCTGTATTCTGTATTAAACTGTGTACATTATAATGTACATGCTGAAGTAATGGTTTAGTACCAATTAACAGCTATAATTTGTACCACTCCCAGATATTTAATGTCAATATATTAAATGCTATAGCCTTGGATACTTTTTTCAGTTAGAAATTTGTTGAATCCATTTTTAAATACATTTACAGAGGCCGCCATTATCACCTTTTCTGGCAGGGAGTTCCAAATCGTTATTGCCCTTACTGTGAAGAATTTTTTCCTACGTTGTGTATGGAATTTTCTCTCCTCTAGCCTCAGTGAGTGCCCACGTGTCCTATACAGAGTTATTTTAATAATCAAATCCCCTGCTAACTCCTTGTAATGTCTCTTTACATATTTGAAGATATTAATAATGTCTCCTCTTAGATGCCTCTTTTCTAGTGTATACATATTTAACCTAGTAAGCCTTTCCTCATACTCTAGTGCCTCTAACCCTTTAATCAAATTAGTAGCTCTCCTTTGAACTCTTTCGAGTTTCCGATATCTCTTTTATAATGCGGTGCCCAAAACTGAACACAATATTCCAGGTGCGGACGTACCAATGATTTGTACAGTGGCAGGATTAGATCCTTGTCCCTTGTCTCAATACCCCGTTTTATGCACGCAAGCACCTTACTTGCCTTCTTTGCTACATTTTGACATTGTGTACTGTTATTAAGCCTATTATCAATGAGCACTCCTAAATATTTTTCCACTACTGTTATCCCTATATTTTACCCATTTAATGTGTAGGATGCACGTTTGTTTTCTATCCCAAAATGCATAACTTTGCATTTTTCTATATTGAACCTCATTCTTCATTTAGACGCCCAGGTTTCAAGATTAAATAAGTCATTCTGTAGAGACTGCACATTGATTTCCGAATTAATGACCTTACGCAGTTTAATATCATCTGCAAAGATTGACACTAGTGCTTTCCAGGCCTATTCCTAGGTCATTAATAAATATATTGAACAGTAGCAGGCCATGTATGGACTCTTGCGGTATTCCGATGACTACTGGTGCCCAGCTGGAGAACATTCCATCTGACCACTACTCATTGTACCCTGTTATCCAGCCAATTACTTATCCATGTACAAATAGTATTTCCTAGGCCAAGCTCCCTTAAATTGATGATCAGTCTCCTCTGGGGCAATGTATCGATGTTTTTTTCAAAATAGACCACATTCACTGCTTTTCCCTGGTCAAGATTATCGCTCGCTTCCTTGGAGAAGCTAATTAAGTTAGTTTGACGTGATCTGTGCCTAAGAAACCCATGCTGACTCTTGCTAATAATCTTAGTAGCCTGAAGATAATCATCTGTGCTATCCCTAAAAAAAATTCCAATATTTTCCCCACTAAAGAGATCAAACTAACCAGTCTATAGTTACCAGGAGGATTTTTAGTTCCCTTTTTAAATAATGGCACTACCTCAGCTATACACCAATCCTCTGGTACCATGCCTGATCTAACTGAACTATAGAAAATCAAGTATAGGGCTCTTGCTAGCTGTGACCTAAGCTCCATAAGAACACTCGGGTGAAAACTATCTGGAACAGGTGATTTATTAATCTTTATGTTGCTTAGTCTCTCCTGGACTATTTCCTCACTTAAGCAAGCATCTAGCCAAGAGTCATCACATTCACTGTCGTTATGCACTACTACCACCAACTGTTATTACCTGGTGAAAACCGATGGAAAAAAATTTGTTCAGTATTTCCGCTTTTATTTTGTCATAGTTTATCAAGGCTCCCAGTTCATCTTTTACATTCTCTTTTTTTTAATCTTTTACTGATTCTGTATTTATAAAACTTTTTAGTATTGGTTTTACTCTCTAGCCATTTGCTTTTCATTTACAATTTTAGCTGCTCTTGTTATTTTTTTGCATCTCTCATTGCAATTCATGTAGTACAGGAATGACTCCTCCCCTCCATTAGATTTAAATGCTTTGAAAGCACGCCTCTTTTTAGCCATTTCTTCTTTGACCTCCTTATTAAGCCACATTGGTTTGAGTTTAGTACTCCTGCGTTTACTGCCCAGGGGATAAATTTGTGAATATTGCTATTAAGCAACCCTTTTAAAGCATCCCACATTTCCGTAGTGTCTTTACCATGAAACAAAACTTCCCAGTCAATGTCATTTAGTGCCCGTCTCAGCATACTGAAGTTAGCTTTTCTAAAGTTTAATGTTTTGGTTGATCCCTTAGAGCTGTGTTTCTTGAAACTGATGTCGAATGTGATCATATAGTGAAAACCATTTCCCTGTTTACACTGTTCTGCAGTAAATTGCTGAGTTGATGTATCAATCTTATATCAATGATAATCGATTTTAATCGGAATTGGGTACAAACATTAACAAGCAGATAATATTTGATATTCATTTTTAAATTAAATGTTAGTACAGTATCTGTGTTTTAACCCCAGAAAGACATCAAATTTGATCAATTTTCAATCAATGAATATCAACCTTTATTAAATATACCCCCAGGACTTTCAGCCTATTCGAGTGAGGATATGAGCTTAAGTTACATTAGAAGGTCACATGAGAAGCAGAGAGGGCAATTTGGAACACACTATGGACCAAATGTAATAGAGTCAGAGTTTCACAAAGTGAGAGAGTTGGTAAGATTTTGCATTTCTTTTAAAGTGGCTATCATTTACACAGCAAGATCAACCTGGTTTTGCAGTGTAAATGATTGCAACTTAAAAAAAACCTGAAAAACCTTACCAAATCTCTCACTTTCTGAAACTCTCACTCTATTACATTTGGCCCTAAATGTATATGGTAGGACAGAAGTTGTGCAGGCACTTTAAATTTTCTTCTGAAGTTCATGAGAATACAATGAAGATTTTTTTAAAAAGGCAATGGAAGAGAAAGAATGAAAACTTAAATGAGTCTTGGAATAACATTCAGTATGGTCACTGTGTAAGGGAAGGATATAGTTTAGAGATAATTATAGGTAGAAGTTGCATGATTTAGATATTGAATGGAGATAAGCAGCATTTCCAGGGATGTAAAGCAGTCTGAGTAGGGGTCTCAGAGATGCAAAAAGCTATCATAAGGACCTCTCCGGGAAAGTTGATAAATAAATTAATCTCTGGCACTAACTAGAAACCATCAAACAACAACCTGTGTATCTAGAAATATACTAAAATAAATTGTCACAATGGTTTTACAAGAATTATTTCAAATTAAATATAATAGTATATTACAGGTTCAAAGGCAAAGGATTTCTTTTTGCTTCAGTTTCTTAAAATACTATCTTTAAGAAACAGGTAATATTGGAACACTGTAAATATTATAGCACGGGTGGTGTAAAGGATAGCATTACTGCCTCACAGCACTGAGGTCATGGGTTAGATTCCCACCATGGACATGTGTGGAGTTTATATATTCTCCCTGTGCTTGCGTGGGTTTCCTCCAGGTACTCCGGTTTCCTCCCACAATCCGCTGGTAGGTTAATTGGCTCCCCCCCCCCAAAAAAAAATAACCCTAGCATTTTTGTGTGTGCATGTACATGTGGTAGGGAATATAGCGGCAGATGTATTAAGCCTGGAGAAGTGATAAAGCAGTGATAAATGCAAGGTGATAACGCACCAGCCCAATATGTAAATTGACAGGAGCTGATTGGCTGGTGATTTATCACCTTCCACTTATCACTGCTTTATCATTTCTCCAGGCTTAATACATCTGCCCCATAGATTGTAAACTCCACTGGGGCATGGGCTGATGCCAAATATTATCTGTAAAAGTGCAAGGTGTACAGCGCTAAACAGATATATAAAATAAATATTTTACAGAGTGCTGTTAAAATAATAATGGGCTATTTATATTTATTATACTGAATAAAAGAAATTCATAGACATTAATACACAAACACAGACAATGAGTAAATAAGCCATGAGGCCATTTTAGAAGCTCTGTTCACTTCATTAGGGCTCAGTCTCTGGGCAAACGCTGTACATCTTGCACATTTGTACAGTATCTCTCGGAGGAGACTGACTATCTTCTTTTATACAGTTGCTTGGGAAAACTACCGTAGTAGCACCTTTTTTATATGTAATTTTTTGTTATATATATATAGTTTTCATATGTAAAAGCACTGCAGAATATATGTGCGCTATATAAATAACTGGTAATAAAATCATTAAATAAATAATAATACTCCTATAGCATTTTTTAAAGCCATATACTATACAGTATACTCTGTATTAACATTCACTTTCTCACTACATTATCCATCATTAAATATCCATACTCTAGCTAACAAATAACTTTATATTTTCTACTATCCATAATTTTTACTATTCCAAGTCCTTTTTTCTGCTCTCTTGTGACTAAATCAATTAATCAATCAGACCACAAAATAATGTATGCATCTACCTTTTACTTCGAATCCAGATGCATTATGAAGCAGCACACCCCATGATAAACATTGCAGTAGATCAATCTGAGACTTTTATCTTATCTTATTATAGCTTTATTTTTATGCTATGCTTTATTGTTATTATAATTATTATTTCTTTTTATACATTGTATCTATTGCAAAAAAAATAATAATATGAAACTGTGGACCAATTCTACTCCTTAAGAAATTTTATTGTTTGCTATAGAATTACTATAAAATTTCCAGAACAATAATAACAACTGCATTTTAAAGATTTTATTTTAAGGAATGGAAGCAAAAAATAAATGATATGCCTTCGGGCCTATAAATATACCATTTGGACTACACTTAATTTTATATAGCTCATTACCTGTATGAGAAGAGTAAAACCATTGTGATGCTGTATTTGGGAATATTTTCCTACTCACAGGTTGTTGTTTAGGGTTAGGGTTAGTTTCTAATTGGCACCAGTTAAATAATCCCAAAATGATACAATAAACTTGGAAGTCTAGTAAAATAAATTATCTTTTTGGATTTTCTTTAACCTTTTTTTCTGAACTATAACTTTACTGTTGACATTATAAAAAACAAAGGGAAAGAATAATGATTACTTCCCTCCTAGCGTCTCTCAAGCCCTTTGTATAATGGTCTGAGAAAATGTAAAAACTTTATGATATTCAAGGAGTATTGGCAAGTAACAAACTGTTAATGAAACTAAGGCCACATTTTAAACCACGGATATATACTGTAGATCACATTACTTTTCCACAGTTTCTGAACAAGATCACCTACTGTAAGTAGGACTTGTTGCATCTATTATTCCATGTGTTAATTTTGTTTTGATTTAGATTACCTGTGATGTATCACAGAACAAGCTTAAAAAAACTGGTGTATTGACATCATTTAGTAGGTGCAAAGAAATATAATGGTGTACTGTCTTGTAACTTTATATTTCAGCAAAGCACTGTTGGGGCTTTGAAGTTAGGACCAATAGTAAAGACATCCAAGGTGAAATGTGTCCAATGTGAGCTCCAACATTGTAGACAGTGGGAAACAAATATAAACAGTCCAATTTAATAGGATAGATAACACCACATTGAATTTCAGCATTATAAAACAGTTTGGTAACACCTGCAAAATATTCTGCAGGTAGGCATGTTTGAAGAAAGACATCCTAGTAATCAGGTATCAGACCAATCAGTTCATTTGCCATTAAGGAAACAAAAATACCATGATAGATTGTATTCCATAAATGTTTGTTTATTAGCACATTAAGACCACTGGAAGTTACAACTACTTACCTAACATTCAGAAGGCCCATTGGTTTTAGTCCTGTTCTCCAGTGAGTGTTTTACCTGCTTCCTAGCAAGAAAAGATATTGATTAAATAAATTAAAAGATGCAAAAAACAAACATTAATTTAGGCATTTATTTTATTTTATTAAAATTCTATGAACAGTTTCCAATGAGAAAAGTTAGCTGTTAACTTTAACTCTGTTGATTACTAAAGTTTATGGACAAAATCATTGTCAAACAGCTAGTTATGAAATTTTACAGATTTTTTTAAATATAATACTGAGGCTTTTTTATGAGATTAAAGAAAAATTAAAAGTTTAAAATGGGAATTTAGGGGACTTAAACTCACAAAAATGAAACTTCTGGTTGGTATTCCACCTGCTTTTTATTGGTTATGTTAAAGAGAAATTAATGAATATTAAAATCTTATTTGATTTATTTACCTTTGCAAATGAAGATCGTTTTAAGGGTTACACATCCTCTGCCGCGGATGAAAGCGATCTCAATTAGTCATGTCAGAAAGTCTTTAAAAGCTTTGTGCTAATTGCTCCCATCACGGTACGAAGTTCTCATTAAGGAATCAAAATTCTTATAAATTCCAAAGTTGCACTAGTGAAAAAATGCTCAACAAAATGAAAACTAGTCACATTTTTTTCTTCAGAAAACTCAATCTAATTTAAAACCATTTTAAATACATTATTTTTTGCATTGTTTTATTGTGGTACTTAAGCAGATCAATACCATTTATACAGCATTTATTCTTAGAGTGATACTGTGAGAGTGTTTAGTTTTATACCAAATTTAAGACAAACTGCACAATGTTTAATGTCAACCTTTTATAAATATCAGTGTTAGAAATATTTTTCCTGTTTACCACTATTTATTTTAGTTTTTTTAAATGATACATAAAATTACTGTTTCACACACATTTTTTTTCAAAAGTTTATTAGTATTAAGCAACAGTAAACTTTGCTCAACACTACAGTACATTTCAAGACTTGTTACAAAAAGATACCACATTATTTGCATTTGTGATTTTTTTCTTTTCATTTATGCAGTTTTACAAGTGAAAAGTAGCAAATTGTTAAAGTAAAGCTGAAACTAAAGTTTGTCAAAAACCCTTTAAATAAGAGGTTACGCTTATGTTAAAGAATGGATTAACATTTTTAGTCAATCTAACTGGTTTAACACTAGTTAAAAGTTAAATTCATCCTTTTGACCACCTATTTTCAAATACAGACTATCGTATATAACAAGGTTGGTTTACAATGTTTTGTTCATTTGGTTTTTCAAAGATAAATAAAAAAAATGTTTAGATTCAGTCCATCCTTTCAGTCAGGTTTAGAAGGATTTTAATGGAAAGGAAATGAGCGTTCATAGAAAAAAAATTACTTTGAACAGTAAACAGGACTGGAGGAGAGGGTTTAATTCACGTCAGACTGTACAATCAGTATCTTGTATATGGTTGATCTCTGTAGGTGCCTTTTGTAGCTCTTGAGGAAGCAGCCTTGTGTCTGGAGTTTGCCCAGTCTTCTTGTCCTGATAAATACAATTAATTATTTTACCATGTATTCTTTATTTGAATCAGTTTCTCTCAAACTTTGGAAGATATTCTCATAAATAGCGGCAAGGTCTATATTTTGGATATTTCATTAGAAGTCATTTTTATTCATACTTTAAAAAAATCAAACTGTAAATTCTGCACCCCAAATTGACTGGCTATAACAGTAATGTCAAATTTGTCATCCGTCCATAACATGCATTAGTGTTTGACACCACTCATTTGAGCAAAACTACTGATTTATTTACATTTTGACTGTATTAAAAAGTATGCTGTATTATTCTGCCACTGTTGATAGTATGTCATATTGTTTTATTAAACAAATTCATACTGAATGCTATTATTACTTTTGAAAAATCTACAATTCCAACCAGAATTCACTGCTTGATGCTCAAACAAAAAATACACTTTGGATGCCCTTTTGGGTTCATATGCACATAGAATATAAAAGCATATACAGTATTACTTTGGCATTTTTAAAAAAAATTCTTATATCATTAATTAAAAATGGATTTATTTGTTAATTTAACAAAATGGCAAACAAAAATTCTAAAAAGATAACACCAGTTTGTAAGATGTCACACACATGGTTATTGTATTTCACAACAAGAGCTTAACATGAAGACCAAAGAGCTTCAACATGAAAACCATACAACTTTCAAAGCAATTGTTAAAGTATGGTTATAGATAATAAGCCAAGATATAAGAAGTTTCAAAGTGGTTTAAAAAGCACCTGGAGCACTGTGAAGTCTATCATAAATGAATAATGACGATAAAAAAGCATTTGTCTAGGACAATCCATCTAATCAAACTAAACATGTATGTATGTATGTATGTATGTATGAAGTACACACATTAAAGAGGACACCAAAGAGCCTATGGTAAATCTGACAGGAACACAATTTTCCTTTTCAGAAGTGGGGAAATCCGTTTGAGAATAAGAGCTTGGACACTTTAAAAAATCTGTACTTTATTGGAATATTGAAAAAAAAACACTGTTGAAAGGAAACACATGATACTCTATCTCACTTATAATTTGCTGGAAGGCATGTCAGAGACACAGATATCACGTGGAGTAAGACTCTATAGCTGGAGATGAGTTTTAAATTTGAGTTCTATGCAAAGTCCTATGGTTAGCACAAGCCCAACACTACACATCATTAGAACATCATTCTACTATGGAAGATGGTGACAGTAGTATAATGTTATTAAGATGATATTCTGCAGCAGGTCAACTTGGCAAAATACTGTGGGAGGCACAACACGTGGTAAATTCTTAGGGGACCGCTGAGGTCTACCAGAAACCTAGGACTTGGGAGATTTATATATCTGTAAGATAACAAAACCCACATTAATGTGTTTTGAATGCATAAAACCATCAACATCTAGAGTGTACTATAATCCTATTGTAAAATTTTCTGTTCACAAATGGTCTTCATCCAGCCTAATTAACCTCAAGTATGACAGGCAAAATGCAGTGTCTTTTTGTAAAACTAGCAGTCAGCTAAACTCAGCACTCACACCTTAAGGCACTGGTTTTCAAACTTTTTTGAATTACGGCACCCTAGAGTATCAGAATTTTTTTCACGGTACCCCAAGGCCAAAAGTTTCTGAGAAATTTAGAAAGAAATATTTAAATGAAGTCAATTGCGTTTATGTCATCCTTAGGTTCAGTTGTGTGGTGAGGTACAAATTTGCTTCTGTTTGTCCACATATTTTATGATTGCCAACCACCAGCTCTGGTTTTGACTATTACACTGACCATAAATAAGTTGAATTGGTCCTGCACCCCTGCAAATGTCCTGAGGCACCCCGGGGTGCCACTGCACACAGTTTGAGAACCCCTGCCTTTAGGTACAATTACAGCTATTTGGTTAAGTATTGGTATTAGATTTGTATATACTAATTATATGTAATCATTTATGGTCTACTATTTTTTTGCAAGAGACTATATGTTTATTATATTTTAAACAAACAAAAATCTCCAAAGAAGAATACCTATACAAGGAAAAGCATGGAGACATGCACAAAAAATAATACAATGGGTTAATGTACAGATGTGTGCTCATACATCATTGCTGCAGTCTCACCAAACATCCCCTCTCATCATGCCAGGTCCTGTCCTGTGAGATTCTGCTAGGAGCATGCATCTTTTTGCCGAAAATGTATCTTTGCTGCAACATGATGTGGCTAGGATGCACCAGTGTACTAATCTGATACATTGAATATGCTATACTTGTATAACTGTGTGAGATTGATTCTCTGAATCTGTATACAAAGTGCGACAATGTGGCAGCTGCAGCTTTTTTTCAATATAAGTTCAGTTGTGCTCCATATACAAATTCAATCACACACAATTTATAAGGGTCACATAGCAAAATAATCAGTACAGTTTCCTGGTGCAGGCTAGTCATATTGCATTGTAATTAAGATGCATTTTTGGCAAAAAAGAAAACTTAATGCTAGCAGAGTTGCATAGGACCTTCGTGACAGGCATTTGTCGCTGCATATCGTATTGAGACTTATTGTATGAGAACACATTTATGTAGAAAAGATGTGCCCTCATATATCTACCAAAATGCAAAAAGAAGGAAACATGACCACAGACAAAAACAGGTCAAAAGTAAGAAGAGAAAAGAGCGGGGGGAGGAAAAGGAGGGAAGTACCATACCAAGGACCATATTCAGAGATAGACGCAGATCGCTGCACACACAGCAAGATCTGCATCCATCTCACATGCTTGGGGCCCACACAGCATGTATGGTGTTGCCTCACGATGCTTCTTCAATTACACTGCAGATGCATCAAACTAAGGTTGACCCATGGCTGCGCTGTGAGGTGGTCCACCCCATTCTTTAAATTGAAGCGGCTGCATGTGACATCATGCAGTACACTCCTGGCGCTCCCCTGTTAGGCCCACCACACCCCCCCTAGTGCCGCATCGCTGCCCCATGAAGGCCTGCAACTGGCATTCACATTGCAGCTGCCTCCTTCCGGGATGCAGCCACAATGTCTGAGGCCACACAGGTGCAATGCAACCGCTGCGCATGCGCAGTATGCAGATATAGGCAAACTGCAATGTGGGATGCCGCAGCATCCATCTCTGAATGTGTGAAGCTAAATAACAGTCTTAAAGAGCCAGCGTTAAATAGCCATATAATAAATTCAAGTCTAGGCAGAGCCATGATTGTTTCTCTTATAAAGTTCTGAATAAGGTCTGATTATGTAGTGGTGTTAAAGACTACTTTGGTAAAATAGAAAGAGGGGCACAGGAAGAGGAAAAAAGTAAAAGAGGGGTAAATAAAACAAAATTGGGGCAATTGACAAAGTGTGTTTAGTATGAGCTTTAGTGAACGAGATATCTGAATGTTCTAATGTTTCGCAAATTATGTGATCTTGGAACTCTAGGGAAAAACAATAGTAGCACACAGTTAAGGATCAGGAAATCTGTTTGTTAATTTGAAGTTTGAGGTACAAAAGGTGAGCATCAGCAGAACATGTGACTGCAAATCTCAACCTTGGGCACATCCGGCCAGTTCAATCAAATACAGTGCAACAAAAATTCAACTGAGCAACAAATCATTGCTGGATTGCCATGTAAACTCATCTTGCTTGGCATGAATGTTTGAAAGTTCAGTGTTTTTTTTATACTGTGCACAGGAAATAGAGTACCATGAAGTGACTAAAGGTAATATGTTGATATTAACAACCTTCTACAATGTCCCTGCCAAAATGATAAGTGACTCCAATCTATAGAACTCTACAGAGTATCCATTTCCCACTGTGCAGTTTGTTGGTTCCATACTTTTGTGGGGCTCATTCTCCTGACATGGTTTGGGGTCATTCCTTAGAATCAAAGATCAATGCTAATAACTCAGTAATGGTAGAAAGTGATCATCCTAACCTACTGCTTAGCTGATGGAAGAGGTGTCTTCTAGAGTGACAATAAGCCCATCCATAGTGCAAATGTTGTAGCCCAATTTGAGTAGCATAACAATGTCATGATGTTATCAGACACTAGATATGAACCCAACCAATAATCCATGGTATATTCTGGAATGTTGTGTGAAGCAACATTTCCCATCACTATCCATCAGGCATCAGTTGAGTTGAAGTTTTTGACACAGTTTCTGACACTGATAGGCTCAATGTCATTGTGAATGCAGGCAATACTGTCCACATATGGTGTCATAACACAAAATGCTGAGTTGATGTTGAGTATAACTTTGTAACAAAAGATCTTGGGTCAAAAATGTAAAGTGTAGCAAAATACAGAAAAGGCAATACCTATACTCAGTGGTGCACTGGCGAGTGGATACTAATTACCTGGACCTGTTGGAGGGGCCCAGCAAGGCACCAGTCCACCACTAGCCCTGCCCTCCTCCTCCCCTTTACCTGTCAGTGGATTTTGCCTGTCTCTCCAGGGCAACACACACTGCTGTGTTCGCAACAGCAGCAGCAGTCTATAATTGCACTGATCATGCTCCCCCTTGATCTGCTCCTGAGTGAGGGGCACAATGGCGCCCCCTCCCCCTTTCCTAGCCAGGCCTCACACTCTACAGTCCTACTTTTAATATAACCATTTTAAAGAAGTAAAAACCTTGACCCAAGTCACGTTGGGGGTGTAGTGTCCCATGTCTGTATTGGGTGTAATAGATGTATTATGGTCATGTCTATCCTTCAGGTCATGTTGGGGGTGTAGTGTCCTATGTCTGTATAGAGTGTAATAGATGTATTATGGTCATGTCCAGTGGTCAGGTCATATTGGGGGTGTAGTGTCCTGTGTGTGTATAGGGTGTAATAGATGTATTATGGTCATGTCCAGTGGTCAGGTCTTGTTGGGTTGTAGTGTCCTATGTCTGTATAGGGTGTAATAGATGTATTATGGTCATGACCAGCGGTCAGTTCATGTTGGGGGTGTATTGTCCTATGTCTGTATAGAGTGTAATAGATGTATTATGGTCATGGCCAGTGGTCAGGTCATGTTGGGGTGTAGTGTCCTATGTCTGTATAGAGTGTAATAGATGTATTATGGTCATGTCCAGTGGTCAGGTCATATTGGGGGTGTAGTGTCCTGTGTGTGTATAGGGTGTAATAGATGTATTATGGTCATGTCCAGTGGTCTGGTCTTGTTGGGTTGTAGTGTCCTATGTCTGTATAGGGTGTAATAGATGTATTATGGTCATGTCCAGTGGTCAGGTCATGTTGGGGGTGTAGTGCCCTATGTCTGTATAGGGTGTAATAGATGTATTATGGTCATGTCCAGTGGTCAGGTCATGTTGGGGGTGTAGTGTCCTGTGTGTGTATAGGGTGTAATAGATGTATTATGGTCATGTCCAGTGGTCAGGTCATGTTGGGGTGTAGTGTCCTATGTCTGTATAGGGTGTAATAGATGTATTATGGTCATGTCCAGTGGTCAGGTCATGTTGGGGGTGTAGTGTCCTATGTCTGTATTGGGTGTAATAGATGTATTATGATCATGTCCATCCTTCAGGTCATGTTGGGGGTGTAGTGTCCTATGTCTGTATAGGGTGTAATAGATGTATTATGGTCATGTACAGTGGTCAGGTCATGTTGGGGGTGTAGTGTCCTAAGTCTGTATTGGGTGTAATAGATGTATTATGGTCATGGCCAGTGGTCAGGTCATGTTGGAGGTGTAATGTCCTATGTCTGTATAGGGTGTAATAGATGTATTATGGTCATGTACAGTTGCCAGGTCATGTTGGGGGTGTAATGTCCTATGCCTGTATAGGGTGTAATAGATGTATCATGTTCATATTCAGTCATCAGGTCATGTTGGGGGTGTAGTTTCCTATGTCTGTATTGGGTGTAATAGATGTATTATGATCATGCCCAGCGGTCAGGTCATGTTGGGGGTGTATTGTCCTATGTCTGTATAGGGTGTAATATATGTATTATGGTCATATCCAGTGGTCAGGTCATGTTGGGGGTGTAGTGTCCTATGTCTGTATAGGGTGTAATAGATGCATTATGATCATGCCCAGCGGTCAGGTCATGTTGGGGGTGTAGTGTCCTATGTCTGTATAGGGTGTAATAGATGCATTATGATCATGCCCAGCAGTCAGGTCATGTTGGGGGTGTAGTGTCCTATGTCTGTATAGGGTGTAATATATGTATTATGGTCTTGTCCAGTGGTCAGGTCATGTTGGGGGTGTAGTGTCCTATGTCTGTATAGGGTGTAATAGATCCATTATGATCATGCCCAGCGGTCAAGTCATGTTGGGGGTGTAGTGTCCTATGTCTGTATAGGGTGTAATAGATGTATTATGGTCATATCCAGTGGTCAGGTCATGGTGGGGGTGTAGTGTCCTATGTCTGTATAGAGTGTAATAGATGTATTATGGTCATGGTCAGTGGTCAGGTCATGTTGGGGGTGTAGTGTCCTATGTCTGTATAGGGTGTAATAGATGTATTATGGTCATGTCCAGTGGTCAGGTCATGTTGGAGGGTAAAGGGTAACTGTAATAGAGTGTAATAGAATTGTGTTATGATCATTTCCAGTTGTCAGGCTATATTGGGGGTGTAGTGTCCTGCATTTGTATCCTCACATATCTAGCATCTTGATGCCACATAGTGCAAGAAACCTGAAAGCAATAGAATCCCATATTTTTCTTTCAATTGTGCATATTATACACACTGCAGACTCAGTGTAAAAGCCACACTCATTGTACCATAGATGGAAGGCTACAAATTTAGCTGCATGGGAATTGGTTCCACACACATACAAATTCACAGATTAAGCACAACCGAATTTAGCGTGGAGAAAGTGGTGGCTATTTGCATCAGTGCCCTCTATGTACAGATTCAAACTCAGTGACACACAGATGTACAAATGTTGCTCATTACAGTGCTCTGCATACACTTGCAAAACAGTTTTGTTGCTTAGAGTTGATTTATTTCTGCATATAGGATGCACATTTTGAGCGTAATGCCACTCACTGTGGCCAAGCCGCCCAGGACCTGGTGCTCTGTGAAGGGTTATTTAGAGTGAGGTGAGCAACAACATAGGAGGACACATATGTATGTCTATATACAGTGTAATTTAATTGTATACTGTAATGATCAGGTCCAGTGGGCAGGTCATGTAGGGGGTGTGGTGTCCTATGTCTGTATAGGGTGTAATAGATGTATTATGGTCATGGCCAGTGGTCAAGTCATGTTGGGGGTGTAGTGTCCTATGTCTGTATAGGGTGTAATAGATGATTTATGGTCATGGCCAGTGGTCAGGTCATGTTGGGGTGTAGTGTCCTATGTCTGTACAGGGTGTAATAGATGTATTATGGTCATGTCCAGTGGTCAGGTCATGTTGGGGGTGTAGTGTCCTATGTCTGCATAGCGTGTAATAGATGTATTATGGTCATGGCCAGTGGTCAGCTCATGTTGGGGGTGTAGTGTCCTATGTCTGTATAGGGTGTAATAGATGTATTATGGTCATAGCCAGTGGTCGGATCATGTTGGGGTGTAGTGCTGCTGTATAGGGTGTAATAGATGTATCATGGTCATGGCCATTGGTCAGGTCATGTTGGGTGGTTGCTTCTTATGTCTGTATATAGTGTAATAGAATTGTATTATGATCATGTCCAGTGGTCAGGACAAGTTGGGGGGTGTAGTGTCCTATGTCTGTATAGGGTGTAATAGATGTATTATGATCATGTCCAGTGGTCAGGACAAGTTGGGGGTGTAGTTTCCTATGTCTCTATAGAGTGTAAGAGAATTGTATTAAGACCAATGGGGTCATTCCGACCTTATTGCATGCTAGCTATTTTTTGCAGCGCTGTGATCAGGTCAAAACTTGGCAAAACTGTGCATGCGTATGCACTGCAATGTGCAGGCACGTCGTACGGGTACAAAGCGGATCGGTGCTGGGCGTTGGATTTAATGAAGAATACATTCGCACAGCCAATCGCAAGAAGACTGACAGGATGAAGGCATTTATGAGTGTCAACTAACCAATTTCAGGGAGTGGTTGGAAAAACACAGGCGTGTCCAAGCGTTTGTAGGGCGGGCGTCGGACGTCAATTCTGGGACCGGGCAGGCTGAAGTGATCGCAGCGGTTGAGTAAGTTCAGACTTACTCAGAAACTGCACAAACTGTTTTTGTACCGCTCAGCTGCACAAGCGATCGCACACTTGCAAAGCAAAAATACATTCCCCCATAGGCGGCGACTATCTGATCACAGCACTGCAAAAAATTGTGAGCGATCAACTCAGAATGACCCCCAAAGTCCAGTGGTCAAAACAGCAATAGGTACAAAAATGTTTTATAAATTTTTTGGATTTATCTCAGTGCTCGTTATTTTTTTCTCGCAACAGAGCGATTAGTCGCTAATGCGCATGCGCAATGTCCGCAGTGCGACTGCGCCAAGTAAATTTGCTATGCAGTTAGGAATTTTACTCACGGCATTACAAGGTTTTTCTTCGTTCTGGTGATCGGAGAGTGATTGACAGGAAGTGGGTGTTTCTGGGCGGAAACTGGCCGTTTTATGGGAGTGTGTGAAAAAACGCTACCGTTTCTGGGAAAAACGCGGGAGTGGCTGGAGAAACGGAGGAGTGTCTGGGCGAACGCTGGGTGTGTTTGTGACGTCAAACCAGGAACGACAAGCACTGAACTGATCGCAGATGCCGAGTAAGTCTGGAGCTACTCAGAAACTGCTAAGAAGTGTCTATTCGCAATTCTGCTAATCTTTCGTTCGCAATTTTGCTAAGCTAAGATTCACTCCCAGTAGGCGGCGGCTTAGCATGTGCAACTCGGAATGACCCCCTAAGTTTTTGAGACTTCACACAAAAAATGTAAAACCATGTTGTGAAATACAAGTTTGCTTATACACCCAAAGCAATCTGGGACATCAGCCAATAAGCAGAGCTAACACAGACATATCTATATTATTTACACAAGAATGCATGTTTGGAACACCACCAAAATTGTTTACTAAACAAACTGGAGACTTACCGTATGAATCATATGAGTCTTCACCCAGCCCGTGCCCATAATCATAGTAATCTCCCGTGCTGCAAGATAAGAAGGGAACAGTCAAGCCTGGCATTTACCTAATGGGATGTCATCGCAGAGAATAATCCACAAGTGTTTGTATTTTTATTAAAATTACCTTGTAAAATATGTAAGCATCAGCTTAACATATGAAAAATATATATTTTTGCTTCCATTGGGAATAAATTGGTCTTAAAGCCTTCAGATTTCTTACAGGTAATCTATTACACTAGCCAAAGATAAAATAAGCCTTTCAAAGCCTAGAATAGTTGGTAACTTAAAACACAACAGATAACAGGAGCAATGTTGGCTGTAAGGTTCTAGGTTTGTATAAACTTGTTTTAATTTACAGTATATAGGACCAATCCAACACAATAAGGCTACCAAAACTTTTGTTCATACCAACTGGTCTGAGATGTATAAATCTCTCTCTCTCTCTCATTACCCCCCCCCCCCCCCCCGCACCCCTCTCTTTTTCTCTCTCACTCATCCTTCTTTTACTCCCATTCCTCTTTCTCGCTTGCTTTCCCTCATTTCTCCCTTTTTCTCACTCCCCTATCTCCATCTCTCATATCCCTCTCTCTATGTCTCTCTCTCACACACACACACTCATCACCCCTCTCCCACTAATCACCCCCTCTTTATCTCTCTCATTCATAAATTAATTCCCCATCATTCACTCACTCTCTCATTCCCTCTCGTTTATTCCCTCACTTTCTCTTATTCCCTGTGTTTTTTTACTCTTCGTCATCCCACTTTCACTCATTTCCTTTTCTATCTCTCAGCTGCCTTTTCTCATTTTCATTTCTCTCGCTCTTATTTTCCTCTCACATTCTCTATCATTCCCCCATCTCTCTCATCCCATCTCTCTTATGTCCTCTCTCTCATACCCCCTATCCTTCCCTCCCATCCCTCCTCTCCCACTCCCTCATTCCTCTTGTCTTATTCTTACCTCTCTCATTCCTCCTTCTTACATCCTTTTTCTTTCTCTCTCACTCCATGGGGTAAATATAATAGAGTCCAAGTTGCCAGAGGTGCGGGACTTCGGGTGAGAATGCTCATATTTTTAGTGCCAATCATTTAAATGATAGACACATTAAAATTACAGGTGTCCTTGCCTGTGGCATCTCAGACCCTATTACATTTAACTCCCCCCCCCCCCCCCCCCGTCCCCTCCATGGGGTAAATTTACTAAGACGGGAGTTCTATTTAAGATGGGATGTTGCCCATAGCAACCAATCAGATTCCACTTCTCATTTATCTAGCACCTTCTAGAAGATAATACCTGAATTCTGATTGGTTGCTATGGGCAACATCCCATCTTAAATAGAACTCCCATCTTAGTAAATTTACCCCCATGTATCTCATATCTATCTATATAACATAAAAAAATGACGGGCCAGATGTATTAAACCTTGGAAAGTGATTCATAAAGTACTACCCAACCACCTCTAAGCTGTCATTTTTCAAACCCAGCCTATGGCATGGCTTAGTACATCTCCCCCGATATAAAGCAGATTGTGTTCAAAACAAAGGCATCAGACGTTCCTATTCCTCCTGATTCATACAGTAAACAACACTTATGCAACTGGAATCAGAAAATGCAGGCAGCCTATTAAATGGTGACTTGACTACTTGACTTGGTTGCATCATATATATATATATATATATATATATATATATATATATATATATATATGGAAAAAATAGTCTCCATTTAGCTAGTTACTTGCAAATTTACACTGGCCCAGATGTGAGCACAGAAAAAAATCTTCCTACCATTATAGTACATTTATGTTGCTGGTAACTCTTAACGACAGCATAGTTCTTCCCATCATATTTAAAAAAAAAAATATTTTAATAATTGTACAACACCGCATAACAAGTTGACACACAACATACTGAATATGGTTTATCAACTGGAATTTATTATTCATGTTTCGAGAAATATATACAAGATTTCTACAAGTTTTTATTTTTATTTGTTTAGGTGACAGATATATTTTACATGTACAGTATTAGTACAGCTTTAAATCCAATGTCACAGTTTCACTTCCATAAGCGTCTGGTACAGAATTCACAGTGGGTTTAAAAGTAACAAATCTCGATGAGCAAATAAGATCAACAGAAGTGACTGACCATGGGCTGGCTCATTATAGTCCATGTATTATTTTAATCACAACCACAATATTAGGAAGGTATCAAATGGCAGAACAACGAGGGTCCTACACAAGGGTCTGGTATGTTTTACCGGCAGACGGGATGCCGGCTGTCAGTAGACCGGCAGCGGCAATCCATCTACCGGAATCCTGGCAGCAAGGTAGTGAATTATTATAATTATTATTAAACTAGGTGATTCATCGCGCCCTACAGGTGCTCTTCACACCGTCGTAAGGGGCTATGCCGCCGTAATCTTGACAGAAAAGTGAAGGTGTAGAATATGTGTTGTATACTTTGTTGTGGAGGAATGGGAGGTTTGTTCGTGGGTAGATGTAGTATGACAAAAGGGAATGTGATGGTGAATGGGTGAACACTGTCTTCTGTGTAGGAATTTGGTCTAGGGGTGTGGGCTTGGTGAGGTTTTAGGAGGTGTGGTAGTTGGTGGAGTGGGATGTGTGTGCTGTAGGGTGAGTTTGTTGGAAGGTGGCATGGGTGTGTGTTTTATGTTTTGGGTGCTTTGTGTAGGGTATTGCGGTGTGTGGTGTGTGGGTGGGAGTTTGAGGGGGTGGGGGGAGCATGAATTGGCATGTTGGTGCTTGTGTATGTGACGGGTGCATTGTGGGAAAAGTGTTGTGGTGATGGGTTGACAGAATGCGTGGCCTGTATAGGGAGGGAGGTGGGTGTGTAGTAGGAGTAGTGTGTTGTTGCAGGATTGTGGAGGGTGTGGAAGGTAATGTGGGTGTTGGAGTGCAATTGTAGAGGGGTAAGTGGTTGTGTGTGTGTGGGTTACTAAAAAGGGTTGAGTAGTGATGTATGGTGTTTGCGGAATAGCGTGGGGGTGGGTGGCTGCTGCTATACTGGATGTATTGGTCTAGGGGTGAGGGATGGGGGTGGTTACAGGACGTGCAGTGTATGATGGAGTTGTGGTTGTGGGTGGTAGGGGGATGGAGGTGGAGGTGTGCATGGGTGGAGTGTGTTGATATGTGATGAATGGGTGGAGGGTATTTTTTTTTTGGGGGGTAGGGGTGTGTGCAGGGAAGGTGTGGGCATTAATTGAAGGTAGAGGCAATTGTATTTGTGGGGGGGTGGGGGGTGAATGCCAACCCCCCCTCCACCAACTTCCACATGCAGACACTGATGGGCCAGACACCCCCCACCCCGACTGCTGCATAAGTGAGCAGCATACACTTGCCACCCTAACCCCATAGCACCAAAGCCACCTGGGTCACAATCCCAGCAACACCTCCCACATCCACCCGTGGTAGGGCGACGTACCGGTGGTGGGTAGACAGCAGTACCCACAGTACCCCTCCGGTCATCCGTACAAAGCCACAATGTAGCACACCCACCTTCCCCACCTTGGCGGCACAGACAGGCGCAAGCAAAAACGCTGCAAACCCCCCACCATGTGTTGGCTTGCAGGTGCGCGGTGGACTCACAGTGTCGACAACAGGGGCGCCACACTGACGGTTCCTGGGCTCCCCACTACCCCACCACAAACTGTCATACAGGCAACTCTGTCCGACACTGTATCGGGAGCCCCCTTCAGCGCAACGGCGGGACCCAGTGCACTTCCACAGCACCGTCAGCCGCACGTGTGTGGTTGCGGGTGACAGGCCTGTTGGCAGTCCTGGCCCCAGCGGTAGTTGTAAAAAGAAATGGCTCCCCTCTCAGCAGTATCCATCTGCACCCCCAGGCAACAACTAAACAGGCACACAATAATAGATGGGCACCCCCCCCCCACAATATCAGCCATCCTCCTCCCCCAATATCAGGCCCCCCCCCCCCATAATATAAGCCACCCCCCTCCCCCCCTTCCCCCAAAATATCAGCCATTCCCTTCTCTTCTCCCCCCTCCCCCCAATATCAGCCATCCTGCCAAGGTGGTGAGGAGGGGGGGGGGGGGCGCTGCTGCAGGCTCGTAAGCGAGAGATCTTATTGTGTGGCTGAGTAGTTGGTGGCTGGGTGGGGGTGCGGGTGGATGGTGGTGGGAGGGGAGGGGGTTGGTTGAAATTTGCGCTGGGGGATCCGGGAGTGGGGAGAGCCCTGTCGTCCGCACCCAGACAGTTGCGGGTGATGGGCGTGTGGAAGTGCAAAGGGAGCGGGCGTTGTAGTGAGGGAGGCTGGCGGTAGACTCTCGGCCAGCTGCTTGACATAGTTTGTGCTGCGGTAGTGGGGAGGGGGGGAGCGGTCTGTGCGGGCGGTGCGTGGACGGCGTTTTGCCGTGAGTGTGTGTCCAGGGGGCGGCTTTAATCTGACGGATGATAGGGAGGGTTAGCGGCGTCCTCGGTTGCGGCTGTATGTTCGCCCGTGGTGGGGAAGGTGTGTGCAGCTGAGGGGAGGGGTGGTGTGGGGTGCGCCTGGCTTGGTGCCCATGCTAATCTGACGGATGGTAGGGAGGGTTAACGGCAGCCTCGGTTGCGGCTGTATGTCCCGCCGTGGTGTGGAAGGTGTGTGCAGATGAGGGGAGGGGTTGTGTGGGGTGCGCCTGCCTGGGTGGCCAAATCTTACCTGGCAGTGTGGGCCGTCTGTGCACTGGGAATGGTGGGTGCAATCTCTGGCTGGTGCTCCTTTCTGCTAGTGGTGTGCTGACACTGGGACAGGCCAGGAGCTGCTAAGTCCGCCCAGGTCTGTGACTCCACCCAGCGTTAGAAATGCAGGCACAGAGTCACAGGGCTAATATATAGGAGATTTTATGTATAAGGCACCACAAGTGTTTTGCAGCGCCGCACAAAGGGCATACAATAGAACAGTACAGGGAGACAGAACATAACATTACAGTAAAAAATAAAAAATCCAGTACAGGTAACAAAGAGAACCACAATTCTCAATACACAATACAGCTTATATGCAAGTAGGGAGTGAGTAATCAGCGTACTACTAGGGGTTGGTGGCCATAGATAGAGATAAACCTTTAACAGCAGAAGAATATTGGGGTATAGATGGTTATATTTCCACTCGGTTGGTGGCATGGACCCACTAATCAAATGGGTATATCCTGCATTTGTCGGGATTCCGGCATCAGCCTCCTGAACGCCAGGATCCCTACAGCTGGTATATTAACTGCATCCCCTACACTTTACTGGGGAACTTAGAGCAATGTCTTCTTCCCGCTGACAACCAGAAATGTGCAGGGTCTATTGCAGGGGTGGGCAATTATTTCAGCTGGGGGGCCACTTAACACATTCCAGCGAATATTCGGGGCCGCACGCAAAATATCCCCTCTCTCCCTGAGCACAGTTACAAGCTATTCTCCCTACCTCCCTGGGCACAGTTGGCAGCTCCCCTTCCCCCAATACTGGGCAGAGCTAGCACCCTTGTCCCCCCTTGCTAGGCAGGTTCTATCAAACACTGGGGGAAGGGGGTGGTAGAAGGTGTGTAACACACACACACAGGGGTAGGAGGGTACTGGGACACACACCAGGGGTGAGGGGGGTAGTAGGGGGGTGACACACACACACAGAGGTATTTGGTACAGTGGGTCACACACTGTGGGTGGGTACAGGGCTCCCATGGTGCTCACCTCTCTCTGCACAAATCCACTGAGCTGCAGGGCGTCAAATGTGGGACCCAGGTACAGGCCAGGGGGATCCAGGCTGGTCACTCAACAAGTGCTGTGCAGCCCATGGAGCCGTGCCACCAGTATTTTGGGTGTGGGGCCGGAAATGTGACTGGGAGGCAAAGGTATGCTTCCTTCTCCCTGGAGGAGAGAGGGTGTGGGGGATGCTGCCGCTGTTCCTCCATGATGCTCCAACTGCAGGCGGTGGAGCCAGCCGAGGTGGTTAGGCAGGGAGCAGGAGACAGCCAGGTCTCCAGCTGCCCAGATGATCCGCTGCCCACTGCACAGATCTACACTCTGCCTCTGCTTTGGCTCTGCCCCCGCACCGCCCAGTGCCTGACGTCGGAAAGGGTCAGCAGCCCCTGTGATGTGACCGGTCTTTCCTCAGCGGTGCCGCATCTTGGAGCTGCTGCAGCTCAATGACAAGATGCTCAGCCAGTCGGGCCACTTGTCATTGCGCACTGGTGAGGGACAGCGCACCAGGCAGGATCAGTTCACGGGCCGCATCTGGCCCGTGGGCAGCATGTTCCCTACCCCTGGTCTATTGTTTTGTTAATTCATAGTTTTGCAAACTCCACCTTTAGAGTTCAGGTTTTAAGGCTGTCCAAGCTTGAGTCCAGATGGTTAAATCAAATGACAGCGGTACAAATTAAGTCACTTGTGCTCACGCATGTCTATAATGAAAAACCTGGACTGTAATAGCAGAGTTTGGAAAAATCTGAGAAAATTGATGGTAGGGGTGATGTATGCAAACACTATGGTGGGGATTCAAGTGAGGGAAAAGTGTGCAAAATGCAGCCCTTCTTGCACCATTTGCCTGGTTGATTCGTACCCCAATTCACTCAAAAGTACCCGCCACCCTATGGGGTAGTGAACCCTTTTGATGAGATCCCACTGCCATAAAGCGCAATGGCTGCTGCGCATATTCAGCTGGGCGGACATATTCACCCTCAATTGAATCCACCCCTATATTTTCAAGTGGATGGCACTAATTCCCCCAAAAATAATTAAATTGATTAAAGCCAGCAAAATCCAGTAGATTCGGAAATCTTTAATGTCAACCAACCTTTTATCTGATATTCAGATCAAAAGACGTTCAATCACTTCTTGTGAAACTCTTCATTAGAAAGCGTTTCACAGTTAAATAGGTAGCAAATGATTTTAATTTCTAGATTACTGTAGCTGCCCTTTCAAGTGGGTCATAGTGGGTCGTGAAGTATCTAACTGATCAAAAGTACTATATGCTTATTAAACAGATCTATCCAGTACATGCTGAACTATATATCTGGACCACTTACTTTATCTTCACTTGCCAATTAAAGTCTGTATCTGCATACATTGTGTTGCCTTACAAAGCAGTTGGGATGACCGTAAAGCACAAGACGATTTACTGAACTGTATTTTATATAAAATCTTATAAATGAAATAATATGAATATTTTCCATGCAGATTGAAGAGGTCCAGCTGCTAAGTTCTATAAGGGTGAAGAATTTAAGAGAAACAAAAAGTATCTCTTAGAAATAACAAGTATAAACTAGTGAGCGGTTTTCTACCTGCATTAGCAGACCGAATAACAGATTGCAATAAATCGAATGTAAAAGGGCAAAATAAAGATGGAAGATAATTGGTAAACAAGTAAAAACAATTAACATTTTTTTTACACGTGTAAAATGTTTAGGTTAAAAAATAAAAATACTTTCCTAGCAGTGCCGCACAATTTCTCAAAGGACCGGTAAAGCTTGTATACAAAGTATTTAATTGGATTTGGCTCATTTATGTAATTACAACCACGTAAGTGGGCAATGCAAGGAAAATCTATTGTAAGCTATTAGAATTTGATCTACGCTGGATAAACTTGAGGAGACTGTATTATAATCTCACACCATCTACATACAGGCTAAAAACTGGTACAATATCCAAATGGTTAATGCAACGAGCGATCTTGTTACGGACACATTTTATTCTTACAACCTTGTAGCATAACCTATATCCTGCTTCTGACAGGACTCTTGCCTTGACATGTTAAAGCGACAGCATCTGTCTGGGCAAAGAATGGACGATTATAAGTATCTCTGTAGACATTTTACTGCTATTAAGCAGATGGCAATGCCAAATCCAAATGATCTATGCAGATCTCTAGTGGGTTTCATATTTGGATAGCAATTTTTCTAAATATCCAAGATAAATCTTCTGGAGAACATAAAATGTTAAGTAGACAAACACTTCTGCTGAGCTCCATAAGGCTTGGATAAAACAGGACATAAATCAATCAGAAGTGACCGTACGGAATACTCTGCGGATAATGTCCTGCCTAAAATATAGATGTCAGATCAGATGTTAAAGTGCTCACTGTTACAGATACAGATGTTAAAGTGCTTAGTCCCAGCTAAATAAGAAATGGGGAACCCAGCGGATACAGAGATAGTGGAATTGTGCATTTAGCTACAGTTCAGGGGCATATCTACCCACTGGCCAGGATGGCACTCGCCATGGGAGACAGCCAAGAAGGGGGCGCCACCCGGCAGTGCCACCCTCGGCCAATGGGTGGAATCACTTAGTAGTGGCATCGTCTGGGCTGGAGGATCTCACAGTAGGCAGGAACAGGTGCCGGTGTTTGGCACAGCAATGCACTAGTGAAGGACGTGAACGTAAACTACAGTTCCCAGCAACCCTGGCTGTCGGGAGCTCCTGGCAGCAAGGGTTGCTGGGAGCTGTAGTTTACTTTCACTTTCTTCATGTAGTGAGGTGCGGTGCCAAAGTGTGGTGCTCCTGCCTGATGTGCAATCCTCCATTCAAGGCGATGCCCAGCTCATCACACTAGGTACTGCAACATATTAATTGATATGTGCTTTGAGGGGGGAGGACTATATGCAGGGAGGGGGGAGACAATATACTCGGAGGGGGGAGACTATGTACTGGGAGGGGACTATATGCAGGGAGGGGGAAGACTATGTACTGGGAGAGGAGAGGACTATATGCAGGGGGGAAGACTATGTACTGGGAGGGGAGAGGACTATATGCAGGGGGGCTGTGTGCTGGGAGGGGAGAGGACTATATGCAAAAGGGAGAGACTCTGTGCTGTGAGGGGAGAGGACTATATGCAGGGAGGAGGGAGACTGTGCTGTGAGGGGAGAGGACAATATGCAGGGAGGAGGGAGACTGTGCTGGGAGGGGAGAGGACTATATGCAGGGGGGGACTCTGTGCTGGGAGGGGAGAGGACTATATGCAGGGAGGAGGGAGACTGTGCTGGGAGGGGAGAGGACTATATGCAGGGGGGGACTCTGTGCTGGGATGGGAGAGGACTATATGCAGGGGGGGACTCTGTGCTGGGAGGGGAGAGGACTATATGCAGGGAGACCATGGCTGTGTGCAGGGAGGAGGAGACCATGGCTATGCACAAGGAGGGGGAGACCATGGCAATGTGCAGGGAGGGGGGGACCATGGCTATGTGCTGGGAGGGGGATGGAGACTATGGCTATGTGTTGGGAGCGGGATGAAGACTACTTCTATGTGCTGAGAGGGGGTGGGGACTACAGCTATGTGCTGGGAGCAGGATGGAAACTACGGCTATGTGCTGGGAGCAGGATGGAGACTACGGCTATGTGCTGGGATGGGGTGGGGACTACAGCTATGTGCTGGGGACAGGTGGTTATCTACCAGGATGGCACTCACCAGGTGCACTGCCAAGGAGGGGGCGCTGCCTGGTGGTGCCACCCTTGGCCAGGGAATAGAATCACTTAGTAGTGGCTGTGCCTGGGCTGGTGGATCGTACAGCAGCCAAGAGATGGCACCGGTGTTCGGCAACACAGTGAAGAAACTCCAAATAAACTACTAGAATGCTATTCTTAATATATCACTACATCACCACTACTAGGTAGTGCGCATAGATACCTTTTAACTGCCATTAATATTTGATTACACCCCTTGACTGCGGGTGGCACCGGTGGGCAGTGCCCCTCATTGGCCGAGCCAGGCACTGCTGATTTCTCCACAGTGTGACTAGGATTTCTGTGTGGGCATGATGTGTATGGGGCACTAGTGTGTGACATACTGTGTATAAGGGGTACTACTGTGTAACATAATTTGAATTGGGAGTACTATAGTGTGGTCATGCCCCTTTCCCACAAGATCATGCCCCTTTTTTGCACATGCACCTTCCCTATTTCAAATATGAGAAAGGTGCCAATCCCTTACTTTGCCAGGGGTGCCTGGTCCCCTAGATACACCTCTGCTACAGTTGTAGTGTAAGGGGCTAATAAAGGAATGTTGGTGCCTTAATCATTTTACTTGTAATAAAGTGCAATATGACACTGTGGGAAAGACACCAAGTGCAGAGTACAGAACTGTCATATGACTCAGCTGTGATTGGGGACTATTAGATAGCGAGACATTCATTTCATACAGCCCAAAGGCATTCTGAAATATACAGCACACATGTAAAACACAAATACATGGCATGGAAGGATCACTAGAAATAAACTGTGCTTTAATATAAAATATATATGCATAGAGAGAGATAGAAGTGATAGCTATACGAGATCCATAAGTGACAATGGGGTAAATGTATTATAGCGGCACGGATCATGCCACTATATCATTTCCTGCTTCACCTCATTACCGAGATGAAGCAGGAAGGGACATTGGCCCTCATTCCGAGTTGTTCGCTCATTTTTCATCGCATCGCAGCGATTTTCCGCAAACTGCGCATACGCAATGTTCGCACTGCGACTGCGCCAAGTAAATTTGCTAAGAAGTTAGGTATTTTACTCACGGCATTACGAGGTTTTTTCTTCGTTCTGGTGATCGTTGTGTAATTGACAGGAAGTGGGTGTTTCTGGGCGGAAACTGGCCGTTTTATGGGTGTGTGTGAAAAAATGCTGCCGTTTCTGGGAAAAACGCGGGAGTGGCTGGAGAAACGGGGGAGTGTCTGGGCGAACGCTGGGTGTGTTTGTGACGTCAAACCAGGAACGACAAGCACTGAACTGACCGCACTGGAAGAGTAAGTCTCGAGCTACTCAGAAACTGCAAAGTAAAATCATTTCGCAATATTGCGAATACATCGTTCGCAATTCAGCTAAGCTAAGATTCACTCCCAGAGGGCGGCGGCTTAGCGTGTGCATTGCTGCGAAAAGCGGCTAGCGAGCGAACAACTCGGAATGAGGGCCATTGACAAGATGTACTAACATCTTGTCTGCCGAAGCGGGTTAGTGAAAGCTCCCCGCTCTGGCGATGTATCCTGAGCACACAGTGCTTCAGCTCAGTGCTGAAGCACTGTGTCTCCCTGTCCTGGCCGGCTCCAGTGCGCCTGCACGGGATTTTGCTATTCACGCAAGATCCCCTGCACACTCCGGAGTCAGCACCCGCCACAGCCAGGGACAGCTCTGTCCCTTCTGTGGTGAATGGGTATTACGAAATCGACAGCTGCAGGTGTCGGAATGGTCATCATACATTGCCCACGCTTATCGGCCCACATAGCGCCCTTGTCACTTTGCCTGCACCGTTGCCTTCATACATGGGGGAGAAGCGGTATAGCACATATAACGTGTACTGATACCTCTTCTCCCCCATAATGACGGGTAATACATTTACCCAAATGGGTGCAGGTGTATGCAGGGGACTGGCTTGCAATTGCAGGCAGTGGAAGTAAGATGCTCCCACTGACTACAAAGCGCCAGTTTAAGGTTTAGAGATAAATGTGCTTTTGGTCCCTCATTCGCTGTTATATAAGGTTCTGTGTAAACATTAATTGAATTAGAAATTAAAATAATGGAAAAACAGCAGCGCCCGTGGGATCAAGATAAAGTGTTAAATAACAAATTAGTGGATAACACGAGAGCCGTAAATACAAGTCAATGGGTTTAATATAAAAAAAACTGTATAGGTAAAAATAGCATAAAATTACATAAACACAAATATATTAATTGCACACCTATAGTGCGATAGTCCCCTTGTCATACAGTGTGAGATACTAATTGAGTTGCACTGAAAGTCCTGCTCTAATAAATTTTGTAAATGCTTGACTGAGGATTAATTCCAAGTAAGATGCTCCCACTGACCTGTATGGCGAGGAGGAGCCAGCGGCATACTACAAGTACAGGCAGTGGAATGGTATGTTCCCGCTGCCCGTAGTTTCAAGTAGTTTTCTATGGTGGCATTTGCTGGTGTGTGCGTACGCATGCACCAGCGAATAATAGCAGAACAAAGGAAAAGCATCGGTGCGTGTTACCATGATGCAGACGCACTGCGAGAATGCCATGCTGCCTTTTACAGCAAGGATGTGTGAGGACACACCTGTAGGTGCTAGTAATTTTCTGAAATAGACAAGTACAGATTTGTCCTGATACAATTTGTCTCAATATGCCATACAGCGCGAGGCACAAGAGGTGTTTTTCTGGAAATGTTGCACCTTATTCACATCGCAGATACAGTGAAACATCACTCACATAACAGAGATGCCAAACCTGAAGTGAATCACCCATATGACCACAGTCTACATTGTTTCACCACTTTACTGTATGCAGTCTACTGTACCTAATGAGTGCTTTTTTCATTTTTTTAAATGCTACTGGGTACTTTCTATTGGTAGAATGTGGAGATAAACATGTCTTTATTTAGAGATAGGAAAAACAAGACTATAAAATACACAATCATTACTCAATTTTCCACAACTAGAAAAACAGATCTTATGCCAATATTCCTAAATGTTTTTGGTATGATATACCAATGGACCATCAGAATACTGACAGCCCACCAGAAAGTACCCTAACCCTCGTTTGCTCCCTACCCTAACCCTCCCTTGTGAAAGCATAGCCCTAACCCTCCCCAGTAGTACCTAACCGTAACCCTCCCAGGTGGTGTCTAACCCTAACACTCCCCGGTAGTGCCTATCCCCAACCCTCCCTTTCCTGATGCCTAAACCTAACCCTCCCCACTTGGTGCCTAACCCTAAAATCCCCTAGTAAGTGCCTAACCCTATCCCCCCGTCCCGCTACCTAACCATCCTCTTATCATTCCTACACCCTAACCCTCCTTATAATGCCTAAACCTAACCTTCCTCCCCCAATGGCAGGACACAAGCGTGCCCCCCTAAATGATCATTCAGGATTCCAGGGTCCGGTATTTTGATGACAGGATCGCGAGCACCATTGGGATTTTGATGTTGGCTTATGCCACCGTTTGGGATTCCGGTGTCGGTATTAGAACCGCTGGGATCCCGTCCTGTGGCATTTTAAACTACATCCCTCATAAATATGTGTACTTATTAATTATATCAGAGATCCTCAAATGCAGTCCTCAAGGCACCCCAACTGTCCAGATTTTAAGTATATCCATACTTGGCCACAGGTGACTTAATTACAGTAGCACCTTAGTCAATTTGATTTAACCACCTGTGCTGAGCCATAGATATACCTAAACCTGGTCTGTTGGGTTGCCTTGAGGACAACAATTGAGAACCTCTGAATTAAGGGGGTCATTCCGAGTTGATCGCTCGCTACCGTTTTTCGCAGCATAGCGATCAGGCTAAAAATCGGCTATTCTGCGCATGCATATGGGCCGCAGGGCGCACGTGCCAAGTAATTTCACACAAAACTAAGCAATTTTACACAGGGGTGAGCGACGTTTTTCATTCGCTCTGCTGATCGGTGAGTGATTGACAGGAAGTGGGTGTTTCTGGGCAGAAACTGACCGTTTTCCGGGAATGTGCTAAAAAACGCAGGCGTGTCAGGCTAAAACGCAGGAGTGGCTGGAGAAACGGGGGAGTGGCTGGCCGAACGCAGGGCGTGTTTTTGATGTCAAACCAGGAACTAAACAGTCTGCAGTGACCGCAATCTAGGAGTAGGTCTGGAGCTACTCAGACACTGCAGGAAAAGATTTTTGAGCAATTCTGCTAATCTTTCGTTTGCACTTCTGCTAAGCTAAGTTACACTCCCAGAGGGCGGGGGCTTAGCATTTGCACTGCTGCTAAAAGCAGCTAGCGTGCGATCAACTCGGAATGAGGGCCTATATCCTTTACTAATAAATAAGTCATAAATTTTTTTTAAAGATTATGTTTTGAGAGATACCATAATCTATGGGGAGTTTTTTCTCCCATTAATCACATGCAGTTCATCAATGCACAATCTTGCCATTTACATACACATGGTGCAGATGGATAGGGGCGGATGTTCTTATATAGGAATAGTACAGAAAGGTGATGTTGGAATAATCGAGAACACATGGAGACTGTCAACCAGTCCCAAATACATTTAGGGAAACCTTATTATTTATGGGTGGGCAGGGCAGGTGCAAACCCACTAATAACAATGACTGTAGTCAGCAATAGTGACCCCCGTGCTATTCTTTAATGTGGAATGTTAATGTTCTTTGAGAACTGTCGTAGGGGCTCAATTTGGAGAGACTGAGGGGAGAACCATAATAAACAGTAACATTTTTGTTTTTTAAACAAAAGGTAAAACCAACCTGGTTTTGCTTTTTTTTTATAAAAAAATTGCAGCTTTAAACATCACAAAAACATCACCAAATATTCTGCTATTTTGACAAATCACTGTTCATTACATTTCACTTTGACCCTTAATGGGCATAGTTTTGCATTACATCTTGTATGGAAATCCTAGTTAGGTCACATACGTTTCCAGAAAGTTAATCTACTGTATTATTAATATATTTTCCATCTATTGAAAATCTCAGCCTTGCTCTAAAAATCTTGACCTCATTCAATGCGGTCATTTCATTCATGAGCGATGCATGGGCAATGTGCCGTCTGCACAAAACCCATACATACAAATGTGTCCTCTTACATCTAGCCCCCCTGCATGATAAACAGCTCCTCTAGTCACGCCATGCCGTGACTTGGTAGCGCCGAGCGTCTTTACGTGCAACTTTTTAAATTAAACTGTGTCTTATTTGCAAAATGATGCGAATAGGACGCACAAGCAGCTAATGCTGATTAAAATGATACACTCAATGCCTATATTCTGTGTGGTATCCGTTCACATGGTCGACCATGTTATGGTCGACAGTCATTAGGTTGACCACTATTGGTCGACATTGACATGGTCGACATGGACACATGGCCGACACATGAAAATGGTCGACACATGAAAGGTCGACACATGAAAAGGTCGACATGAGTTTTTTAACTTTTTTTTCTTTTGGGGAACTTTTCCATACTTTACGATCCACATGGACTACGATTGGAACGGTAAAGTGTGCAGAGCGAAGCGGTAGCAGAGCGAAGGCACCATGCAGGGGGTGCGGTGCACTAATTGGGGTTCCCAGTCACTTTACGCAAAAAACGACACCAAAAAAAGTAAAAAAACTAATGTCGACCTTTTCATGTTGACCTTTCATGTGTCGACCATTTTCATGTGTCGACCATGTGTCCATGTCGACCATGTCAATGTCGACCAATAGTGGTCGACCTAATGACTGTCGACCATAACATGGTCGACCATTCATACCGGAACCATTCTGTGTGCAACTGCGACCATATCTGTATACAAAATGGTACAATAGAAAACACTGTAATGTACCAGTCCGTATGCAGCTACAGCTGCAGACACACAGTGAATATAGGACTGCCGCATATCATTTTAATCAGTGGAGTCTGCTTGTGCGTCCTATTTGCATAGTGAAGTGAATAAGACCCATTTTCTGCAAAAAAGAAACCTGATCCTAACGGGGTTGGACATGACCTGTCAGCTTACTCATGGGAGGCATCCTCCGCTGCGTGGCGTTTTGTGGCAAGATGTACGTGGACACATCTGTACAGTAACCTCAATTCTCGCATTTTTAACGTGCACCTCGATGAGACTGCAAACTAAAATGCATTATATAGGGACAAATAACGGGAAATTTAAGGGCAATGTAGACTGTTGTCACAAATACTGTCATATTGCCAACATCGTCTACGAACTAATCCATAAAAATCTCAATTTCTCAAAAAAATCTCAATCTTCCTGTAAACATAATAATGTTTCTAACGTCAATCTCAAATCTATCCGCTAATCACACGTATGTATAGTGAACCAGAATATGTTCTGTGATCATTTTTTCTTGAAGCCAGCATGAGCCACAGCTAATAAGAATGATGTAACAGTGTAGCACTAGAATAGTAAGGTGAGAATGTGTTTTCTTTACGCTCAACAGTTTTTTTTTCTTGCTCCAATAAATGTCACAGTTCAATTGCTAAGAAATGTCCCAAGAGCTCCAGAAGCTATATGGGGAACTGCTCGGAAAGCAGGTTGGAATATGTTCTCATTATGCTAATGATCCTGTATGCTAGCAAAGAAACAGTTATTGAAAACAAATACATCCATACTTAAAACTGCACCGTCAACAGGAACAAAATGTGCCAGTCCAGCACGTCTTACCTCTGTACTTGTGAATTATAGTTGTTATCGTAAGAATCATAACTTTGTTCATCATATGCTGTTCCGTAGCCATCATCATAATCCTACGGCAAAAAAAAAATGTAACAACAGATTTAGTCATTAACCCATGATTAAAGAGTATATAAAAACTGCTGCCCACTCTGCTCAATATGGATGAGTTACATAAAACCGTTTATATAAAGTAGTATTTCTATTTCCTCCATTTACATTGAACAAATCTCTGTACACATAATTATTATCATTATTATTATTAACCTTTATTTGTTGATCGTACAGTCTAAGAGCAAGATGTACTAAGCCTTGAAAAGTGATAAAGTAGAGAGTGATAAACTACCAACCAACCAGCTCCTGTCATTTTTTCAAACTGGGCCTATGACACGGCAGTTGGGAGCTGGTTGGTTGGCACTTTATCACTTTTCAAGGCTTAGTACATCTGTTCCTAAAGTCTTTACCACAGAAACACACACAGCTTATATTTTGTGAAAGGGGACCGACTATGGGAAGACCACCGAAACAGCCCTACCTCGTTTTAAGCATTATTAGATATACTGTATAGAAACCTCACTGTGATATTTATTTCCTTCTCATGTACTATAGTTTTGAACAATCCTTTTTACTTTTGTACTTATTCGCCTACATTTTTTGAACTCCTCTCCTCAAATGGCCACTGAGGATGCACAATTCATGGTAACACTCACCCAATCCTCCCAATCTACTAGGAAGTGGGTCAGAATGTGGGAGATCCATCCACAGTTTTTAGGGTTTGGGGTCTACCTGAAGAAGCAAGAGCTTCCTGTAGTGCTATTTCTAGGGACAGCCGTGCCATTAAACATGGTGAATGGCATGCGGCCATTGTGGCAGGCCGCATAGAATACTGTAAAAACATCTCTCCCAGCCGCCGTCTGAGAGAGGACAGTTTTGAAGGATGTTAAAGAGGACGGTGGCCATTGTGGGAGGGACATTTAATTGATGGAGCCTGGAAGAAGGCGGCACAACTGCCAGGAATGTGGCAGCGGCAATGGCAGCGGAAACATCATGCGGTCTGTGGTATATTCATACAGGGGCACCATCATGAAACAATGACTGTCAATGAGCAAGTACAGTGCCAATTACAATTTTAAGGGGCATTATTACTAAGTGATGCATGGTGCAAAGGTAGTGTCGGACTGAGGCATGAAGGGCCCACCGGGGGAATGCAGTTATAGGGGCCTATACTTAGGTTTGTGACCAGCCTACAAAAGGGGTGTGGCCAGCCTCCACATAGGCTTGAAATACACAATAGTTTAGTGCAGTATAATGCAACATATCTACCATGTATAATACAAGTGTATAGTCTGGAACCTGATCCCTAGAGGAAGGAATGGCCCCTCAGGCAGTGGGGCCTACCGGTGGTTTTCCATGTACCCCTGTGGGCCAGTCCGACGCTGTGCAAGGGGCATTACTGTGTGGCGCATAACAAGGGGCAAGACTGTGTGGGGTATAAGGTGCAAGGGGTATTACTGTGTGGGGCTTAATATGGTGAAAGGGGCATTACTGTGTGGGGCATAACAAGGGGCATTACTGTGTGGGGTATAAGGTGCAGGGGCATTACTGTGTGGGGCTTAATATGGTGAAAGGGGCATTACTGTTTGTGGCATAATATGGTGTAAAACAACGCCCAGTTCAGTATTTATTGTAATTTCCTGTAAAACACTCTGGATGCTTTGTTGTATCATAAATAAAGAAAAACACATTTTTATTAATAATAATAATAACAACAATAATTTCTAGACAGACAAGGAGACTGAATTTAGACTTCCGCACCCATATCTGATACACCTACGGTATGTGAATCTTGTCTTTTATTACCATGACCTTACTACTGCAATTGATTACAAAATAAAGGGCAGTTATGAGCTTTGAAGTTCATGTGTCCACAATGCATGTCTAAGTGCTTCTACCTGTTGATCTAAGCACTTTGGAACCCTCTTTAAAACATAATGGTTCTGGTTTAGCATTAGATGAAAGTGGTACAATTGTGCTTTGCAGCAAGGAAAATAATTAAAAATGTGCGGAACAACAATGTAGGGGCTGGTATCTATATCCCAGCACACAGATTCCTGACGGTCAGAATGCAGACAGCATCCAGCCGTTCAAAATCTTAATGGATTTTGGTATTTTAACCCTAATCGTAACCCTAACCCACCCCTTCCACCGACAAACTCAAATCATTTCCCTGTAGCCTAACCCTAACCATAACCCTAAATCCAGTACTTATCATTGGGATCCATTTGTATTCTGACGGTCTGGGTGCTGCTGTTGGCATTCTGACTGTTGGGATCCTGAGTGCCGGTATATTACCTACATCCCCAATGTACAGTTGGGGCACTAGCTGTATGCTAAAGGGGCAGGTGTATCAAGCCATTTTTGCATAAATCAGTATCCTATTAAGTGGCAAATGCAGCCTATAAAAGAGATATTTGCTCCGGTTCCCCTTTCTATATAGCCACAGCAGTCCCTATAGCAGTCTATGGGGCAGATGTATTAACCTAGAGAAGGCATAAGGAAGTGATAAACCAGTGATAAATGCAAGGTGATAAACACACCAGCCAATCAGCTCCCATACGTAAATTAACAGTTAGGAGCTGATTGGCTGGTGCATTATCATCTTGCACTTAACATTGCTTTATCGCTGGTTCATCACTTCCTTATGCCTTCTCCAGGTTAATACATCTACCCCTATGTCCTTGAAATAAGAGAACAATCCTGTAAATGCACCTTTTCTGCCCCTTTTTCTCATTAAACCCTGTTGCTGTTAGAGCTTTTCTCACTCCAGTGCTGACCCTATTTTGACACGTTTTAGAATATCACGCTCCAATATACAGATGTGACTTTATCTACTGTGGCCGAGAGTCGCCTAAAACAGTCCTTCTCAGCGCACCAGGGGCCTAATTCAGAGTTGATCGCAGCAGCAAATTTGTTACCAGTTGGGCAAAACCATGAGCACTGCAGGGGGGAAGGGGCAGATATAACATATGCAGAGAGAGTTAGATTTGGGTGGAGTGTGTTCAAACTGAAATCTAAATTGCAGTGTAAAATAAAGCAGCCAGTATTTACCCAGCACAGAAACAAAATAACCCACCCAAATCTAACTCTCTCTGCAAATGTTACATCTGCCACACCTGCAGTGCACATAGGGGGTAATTCTGAGTTGATCGCAGCAGGACATTTTTTAGCAACTGGGCAAAACCATGTGCACTGCAGGGGAGGCAGATATAACATGTGCAGAGAGAGTTAGATTTGGGTGTGGTGAGTTCAATCTGCAATCTAATTTGCAGTGTAAAAATAAAGCAGCCAGTATTTACCCTGCACAGAAACAAAATAACCCACCCAAATCTAACTCTCTCTGCACATGTTATATCTGCCCCCCCTGCAGTGCACATGGTTTTGCCCAACTGCTAAAAAATTTCCTGCTGCGATCAACTTCGAATTACCCCCTTTGTTAGCAATTGGGCAAAACCGTGTGCACTGCAGGGGAGGCAGATATAACATGTGCAGAGAGAGTTTGATTTGGGTGGGTTATATTGTTTCTGTGCAGGGTAAATACTGACTGCTTTATTTTTATACTGCAATTTAGATTTCAATTTGAATACACCCCACCCAAATCTAACTCTCTCTGCACATGTTATGTCTACCTCCCCTGCAGTGCACATGGTTTTGCCCAACTGCTAACAAAATTGCTGCTGCGATCAACTCAGAATTAGGCCCAGTGAGCGATATATACTGTATGTCAAGTTAACATGTTTATAACCTGAATCTATATTGGTCTTTAACTAGTGGCTTCATTATTTCCAAGACAAGACCGTAATCATTGGTGAAACTAAGCAGATATCACTACTTGCTGTCAGGTTGGGAAGAGTGGTGGATATCAGTTGTGACATTAACATAAATCAATAGATTGGTGAAATATTGGCAAAGTTAATTACTGGACTTGCTCATGTTGATGAAGGTTACATGAGCAAGTCCAGTAATGGTTATTCAGGTTTGTTAGCAAACCAAAAAAGTTAGAAAATGGGCAAAACCATATTGCACTGCAGGTGGGGCAGATCTGTAGACAAGGAGATTGGGCGTTTTTTACTAGCACATCTATGTCCCAGGAAGTGTTTGCTAAATGTTTTGACTGTGCTAGAACTGCAGAGTTTGGTGGTTATTCAGGTTTGTTAGCAAACCCCCCCCCCCCCCAAAAATAAGCAATTTGTCAAAACCATGCTGCACTGCAGGTGGGACAAATGTAACATGTGCAGAGAGATTTAGAATTAACCAGACATGAGGGGAAGGGAGGGTTGTACTTTCCTTCAAGGTGATCATGTGTGTGTTCTGTGGGTGCATTCATAATGCAGACCAAATAGTCCTATTCTGTTGTGTACATTTAACTTGTGCATAATATGTTAAAATGCAACATAGCACAGATGCCCTTGTGAACTAGACCTCACAAAGAGTTGAATGCTGACATAATAAAAGCTTGTGCTAAAGAGTCATTTGCAGTGGTTTATATCTGTCTATTCCCTTTCCTGCTACAGTATTTCCTGCATTAAGCTGGAAGCATCTACATTCATACTTTTAAATAACTAAGGCTTCATGAAAACAGCCGGCCGGCAAGTAATACACTACCACCAAAAACGGTCCATATCAAATCTTAAATATCTACTGCATGTACTATTAGGGACTGGACATCACGTAAGACTTTTGAAGTGTTGTCTGCTCAGTCTGACGTAAAGGTATGCATTGGTGTTATGGAGATGGCATTTAGAGACAGTTACACGATAGACAGGGCCGTAACTACGTGTGTGCCAAGTGGGCTTGGCACACAGCGCAGTTGCCCTGAGGGCGCAACGGCCAGCGGCATGTAATGAGTCAAATTGACTCATACATGCCGCCTCTGGCTGCTGTGTGCACCGTGCGCCGCGCTGGAGGGAGAAGAGACCAGCGCCGGGCAGAGTTCAAGGAGGAGGAGGGAGGGGGAGCAGGGAGCCGCAGCAGCGCTATTTGATTGGTAGTAAGCGCCGCTGCAGCATCCCCCTCTCCTTCTGTATTGGCTGCCCGGCGCTGCTATGGATGCTGGGATGCGGTTCCTTCATCCCAGTATCCACAGCAGCGCCAGGCAACCAATACGGAAGGAGAGGGGGATGCTGCAGCGGCGCTTACTAACAATCAAATAGCGCTGCTGCGGCTCCAGTCCCCCTCCCTCCTCCTCCTCACCTCACTGCCTGCACCGAGAGGGAGATGCCAGCACGAGGAGCCTGTCAGCGGGGAGAAGGTAAGTATATCCCTCCCTCTCTCTCTCTCTCAGGGTGACACCGTCTGCCGCAATGTGTAAAAAGGGGGCCTGGCTGCCGCAATGTGTAAAAAGGGGTCCTGGCTGCCGCAATGTATAAAAAGAGGGCCTGGCTGCCGCAATGTGTAAAAAGGGGGCCTGGCTGCCGCAATGTGTAAAAAGGGGGCCTGGCTGCCGCAATGTGTAAAAAGGGGGACTGGCTGCCGCAATGTGTAAAAAGGGGGCCTGGCTGCCGTAATGTGTAAAAAGGGGGCCTGGCTGCCGCAATATGTAAAAAGGGGGACTGGCTGCCGCAATGTGTAAAAAGGGGGACTGGCTGCCGCAATGTGTAAAGAGGGGGCCTGGCTGCCGCAATGTGTAAAAAGGGGGACTGGCTGCCGCAATGTGTAAAAAGGGGGACTGTCTGCTGTAATGTGTAAAAAGGGGGACGCTGTCTGCTGTAATGTATAAAAGGGGCTCTACCTGGTGTAGTGGCGCTACTGTGCAGCGTAATTTGAATAATGTAGACTACTGTGCACCGTAGTATGAATTGCTATTATTTTGTGGCCACGCCCCTTCCCCGTGAAGCCATGCCCCTATAAATTTTTTGCGCGCCTATGGCGCGCACTGCCCCTATCTTACATGGGGGGGCGTCACTGTAGTTTCTTGCACACAGCGCTAAAATGCCTAGTTACGGCACTGACTATAGATCAGCTCTATTCACTATTTGCCACAATCTCATTCTCACCAGGGCCGTAGAGAGCCATGTCAGGCCCTGGTAAAGGGGTGGGGGCATGTCTTACAACAGTGGGCGTGACTATGCCCTTTAATATAAAAATGTTTTAATACTAATATTTTAATTATAAAATAACAGCACAAGGGGAGTTCCGTTTTCACACAGGGGGCAGTGGTGGGGTGCAGGGGAGGGCACCCGCTTCCTACTTTACTTAATCTGGAAGCAGGTCCCTCCTCCCCGACCAACACCATCTTCCCAGTGATATTTGGAAAGATTACGCTGGCCACTAGAGAGCAAAGACTCTGGCACAGTGCTAGAGTCTGCTTTCTATGTGCAGCGCCATCTTCCCGAAGATATTACCACCCATAGCACAGTCATACTCCAGGGTGGGGTGGGGGGGCAAAGTTAGTGGGTCTATGCAAATCACAATGGCTCAGTATGACCAAAATCAAAATTGTTACAAGGATATACTGGACAACAATCTGTGAGCTGCTGGACCCAAAGAAAACACTAACTGTGTCCTGGACAAATGGCCAAGTAGCAGAAGCTTCTTACTCCATATTACATACCGTCAGGGTTTGTCTTAAGAACTTCCACTGCCCTGCACTAAAAAGGGAAAAATTATCTATTGTTCCTATCCACTTTTTTAATCATTTATCAAATAATCCACAAACATCTCTCAAATCACTCAACAATGCACATACTCAATTCACTTTTCCTATTCACCCTCACATTATTCTCAGACTGTTCTTAGTGTAATCCTCACTATCTGGCCAGTCTCCTCTTTTTTCCTCAATATCCCCATTCACCTCATACCTCCTATCATTTAACCTTCATGTTATGTCTAGACTCCTTTCCCTCTTCCTTTCCAACGGTGTTGGGCTGTAAGCACAACCCTCACCTGTGGACGTTGGGCCCCTTAAGTAGACACATGCACATTTGTGGCTTGCTGGAGGTAATTTTGCAGGGCTCTGGCAGTTCTCCTCCTGTTCCTCCTTGCACAAAGGCGGAGGTAGCGGTCCTGCTGCTGTGTTGTTGCCCTCCTACGGCCTCCTCCACGTCTCCTGATGTACTGGCCTGTCTCCTGGTAGCGCCTCCATGCTCTGGACACTACGCTGACAGACACAGCAAACCTTCTTGCCAGAGCTCGCATTGATGTGCCATCCTGGATGAGCTGCACTACCTGAGCCACTTGTGTGGGTTGTAGACTCAGTCTCATGCTACCACTAGAGTGAAAGCACCTCCAGCTTTCAAAAGTGACCAAAACATCAGCCAGAAAGCATAGGAGCTGAGAAGTGGTCTGTGGTCACCACCTGCAGAACAACTCCTTTATTGGGGGTGTCTTGCTAATTGCCTATAATTTCCACCTGTTGTCTATTCCATTTGCACAACAGCATGTGAAATTGATTGTCAATCAGTGTTGCTTCCTAAGTGGACAGTTTGATTTCACAGAAGTGTGATTGACTTGGAGTTACATTGTGTTGTCTAAGTGTTCCCTTTATTTTTTTGAGCAGTGTGTATATATATATATATATATATATATATATACACACACACACACCATTAGGGATGGCAAACAATGTTGTATCAGTTTATCTGAGTATATCCCCAAAAACAACTTTCACAGACGTTCTATTATCTAGAGTAACCTACATATTTACATACATAGGGGTATATTCAATTGAAGTCGGATCCATTCCAACATTCATTTGTCGGAATGGATCCGACCTGGGCTATTCAATGCATTCTCAATTCGACTTTAAAAAAAGTCAAATTGAGATGCGGGAGCTAAGACGGGGGAGAGCCGCGTGCAGACGGGGGAGAGCAGCACTACAGCAGCGGCTATAATAGCTGCTGCTGTAGCACTGCTCTCCCCCATCTCTGCCTCTACCCGTCCCTCCTCTCCCCGTCCCCACTTGCTGGAGCTGGGTGGACGCTGCTGTGAGCAGCGGCTGTGATACATCCTCCGGCGCTGCTCTCCACATCTGGCTGCCCGCGACTCTCCCCATCTCCCCATCTCTGATCCCACATCTCATTTCAACACAAGCACATGGATCGGCAGCTATTCCGCCGATCCACGTGCTTTTCGACAAGTTGAATTCCTCGACTTGTCAAATATTTTGGGGCTATATTGAATAGGTCGGAACCCCTTCTGACCTAAAAAAGTCGAAAACTGCCGTCTTTTCGACAGACGGCAGCTTTCGACTTCAATTGAATATACCCATTCATGTAGTATGCAGTAAAAAGAAGCTTTAAGCTAATTTTGAGTGAATAACCATAAAAGCCTACTCTCCCGGAATGGCCGAGAGGCTCCTGAAAATCAGGTGGCCCTCCCGGCCCCTTGGAAAGTCTCCCGCTTTCCCTGCCAGCCCCTCCGCACCCCCTCTCGACCGCCCACAGCAGAGGAAAAGTGTGGCGGTCCAAGAGGATCAGATGACGCGATTCACGCAGAATCACATCATCGTAGCTCAGCCCCCCGCTATACAGTGCCTATTTTCTTGGCACTGTATAGAGGAAGGGGGGGCAGAGCCACAATGACACGATCCTGATGCCACGCCGCCGGACTGACCACTTCCCTGCTTGCCACAGCCCCGGACAGCCCACCTTGCCTCCTGGCCATGCCCCTGTACAGCCCATCTTGCCACCGGCCATGCCCCCATGTGCCTACAATGCTGGGGGCAGCAAAGTAAGCAAGTATGGAATAGGCCCCAACAGAGAAACTATTCACACAGAATCACCAGCAAAAGTTGCTTTGCTGGTGCCGTAATCCTCTCATCGCTAATGCTAAGTTAGTTGGGAAGTAACGAGGGTGCCCACAGAAAAAAATGCATTAACAGATTCAGGGCCTACAGTTTCACTGCACTTGTGTGGATTGGAAAAGCCGGGTTATACATCTGCAGATACATATAAAACTGCTTATCGAAGTAGCATCACTCCTCTTACCACTGCCAGACATTACTACCGGGAGTAGAGTGGTCACTCAGCTGCTCCAGTATCACGCTATTGCTAAACAGCAGTGAAGCAATTTTTTTTCTGCTGCTGCAATAATTTTTGTTAACACCGCATCTTGAGAAATACAGTATACTCTCTGGAGTCCAAGATGACAAAGTGAGTGACTTTCTTCAGGCAAGTTATTGGCAGCATCTTGACCCTCAATGAGCTTTGCTGAACCTGACTCAGTGCCTGATTCAAATTCTCAATTATTTTTTACCTACTGGACTTCTACACTCTGCCTAACAAGCATTTTGCATGATAAGCACTTTCATCTATAATAATAGACCGACATTGGCCTTGCAGCGGCTCATTATTCTCTGCACGCCGCAGCCGATATCGAGGCCCGCCGAGCGGCATTGGCAACTCAGTCTCCATAGCGGCTCCTTCATACTTCCATCAGCGTCTCCGTGTAGGACTCCGCCCGATGCAAGCTTTGCACTGTCCCTCCCAGTGACCGCTACGTGGTGGGCAACGCAGGATAATCTAACCGAGGACGCTCGGTTAGAAACCAGCCCACGGGAGAGGTAATTTTGACTTTATCTGACATTGGAGTATTTCTACATAACGGAGCTCTATTAAAACATTAATGGGACTGCAGTTACCAGTCTAAAACCTATGAATTACTCTACATCTTAACATTTCATTCATATCCAGGATACGATACTGTTTCTACTTGTTGGATACAAATGTTGCATATTGTTACCGCTCACATTATAAGTGCTTGTTTTATCTGATATCCAGTACAGGGTATTTCACTATTTTCCCTATAAGGTTTAAGTCCAGACTATATGTTTTATTGCATGAAATTTTCTTCTATTGTCATATTAAATTCTTTTTTATAATTTATCTCAGCATACGTCAGCTTTTGTTCATGTTTCCAATTTCATAGCGCAGCTGCATTCTTTTTTCAACCTGATTCAAAGTAGTACGCAAATGCAGCTGCAAGTGCACTTTTCGCGGCAACGCAACTTCTGATATTGGCAAATGAAGCTGCCGCCCAGATATGAAAAGAGAAACCCACCGGAGTGACCGCAACTCAATCACAATTGCGTACACATACACAGCCTATACGCAAAAACAAGGAACATGGACTGCTCAGGTAGGTTTATGGCTATAAGTAGAAAAAAATTACCAAGTTGCGCTAAATAATCAAATAAAAAAGCATTTATTTTGATGCATAAAATGTATTATGATAACAACAATTCTCCCGGGAGTACAATACACACTTTAACCTTAAAATGACATCTCTATAACTGTATAACTACTGCTAATTTTATAACAGAAGTACAGATTAGTACTATTCCAGAGCTTATGACCCCAGGGATATCACTTTAAATAAAATATTAACAACAGCAATGATTAATAACTGTTAAAAGAAAAAATTAAAAAGTCTCACTTGGTCCACATGAATACCGAGCAGTCCTGATTATTAATAACTGTGAGGTTAATCCAACGATCCTATAGTAGACCGGACCCTTGTAGCATTAAATTGGAGCTCACGTAGTTGATGCTGTGAGCAAATGCATAATATGGTAAACCACTAGCCGCTGTGACAAGGGGGAGAGCCCGGAGCGATGTTGCTGCGGTCAGCCGCTGGCCCCTAAACGGGGAGTGGGGAGCCGTACCTGAGAGTGACCGCCGGACTAGATGAAATGCGGCTGTGTATAGCTGACACGCGGCTGCAGTATCCAGACGGCTGGCTGTTACCTTGCGTGGCACAATGTATGGGCTCTCAACAGCAGGCGGCTGACCTGTGCTCCCACGGGCAGCTCCGATTGAGCCTCCCTGCAATTGCCAGTGTGTATAGAAGGTAGATGGACACTCAGGCGGCGGCTGGTCCGTAATCAGTGGTATACCGTAGTAGCAGCAATAATGAAGAAAGCTGATCTCCCGCACAGAATCAGGCTGGATGAGACTCCAAGTGAAGTTAGCAATGCTGAGCACCTGTATCCTAACGCGTTTCAACGCCAGCAGGGCGTCTTCTTCCAAAGGCAGGTATAACAGGATGTGGGAGTAACTACCATTTATACCCACTATACAGGTGAAAACCGTTGTAATTAATTAAATTAGAATAATCCCCATGATTGCTAGTATTTAATAGGCACTGTTATTAGCTTTTATTTAAGGAGGTCTTTTCACTTTACATAGAAATCAGCAGCGTTAAAACACCAGTACCTGTTACTTGAAACCAAATGGATGTATATACATCAATATGGATACATATATATGAACATCCAAATATGTATATTACAACAGAACTATAATCTTCAATCAATAATAATTACCACAAAATCTATGACAATAGAACATGAGACTGGGAATATAACACTCAAAAATATTAATTTGACTACCATATATTTAGAGAAAATTCTTAATTCCAAACAAGCATCCACTTTTACTATTTAGGACTTCTTCTACTCCCACCATATAATAACACACAAATGTGTGTAGACACTATCCCCATTTTAAAAAAAGAAACAATAAATAGGTATTCCTAGGGATATTCATAATAAAATCATATAGAGGTGAAGATGCATTATGCATATAGGCAACGATACTACTCCAATTTAGTCGAGAACACGGCTAGAAGGAAACACGGATAGAGAGAAACAGTGGACATATAGCTGTGATTAGGACATATAACTGTCCCAATCATAGATTTAGCCACCAGTACATTATAAATAAACACCCAATAGGGTATAGGCTAATCTAAATAGTTTCGTTAAGACCCCGAGGATTTAATGACTGTAGCTTAAGAATCCATGCTGCTTCTTGTCTGCATAGAACTCTGAAGCGATCGCCACCCCTGCTGGTAACTGGGACATGTTCCAGTCCGACCAGCTGGAGTCCCACTGGATCCCCCCCATGTAGTTCCAGAAAGTGGCGAGGAACACTATGATTAGTACATTTATTCAAAATATTCCGTCTGTGTTCCATAAACCTTGTCTTCAAGGGACGTATTGTCCTGCCTACATGATATAGTTGGCACGGACATATTAGCAAATAAATGACATACTGTGTGCTACAATTAATAAATGAATCAATGGTATAAATCTTTAGATACCGCTGCACATACACTTTTAGTGTTGTTCTTAACAAATGAACAGGTGGTACACTTCATATGATTACACTTAAAAAACCCTTGAACTTCTGGTCCAATGAGTGTTCTTTGTGTACATTTAGAGAACTGTTTTCTTGAACGCCCTCCAAAAAAACTAGGAGCTAGTAAATTTTTCAAATTATTTGCCTTTTTAAAAACTATAGAGGGTGTAGTCGTAAGATGTTCTTTAAGAACAGGATCCGTAAATAATAATCTATAATTTTTCTTAATAATGTGTCTGATTTTATTCGCAGCTATATTAAACTTTGATTTAAATACAAAACCATATTTGTTGCTTTTCAGATTATCTTCACCCTTAGTTTTACCATTGGCATGAATTTGATTCATATTCCTAGATGCAATGTTCTGTGTAATAACTGTGTTGTCCACACTATCACTACTATAGACATGGCTCTGGACTTCCATCTCCACATGAAGTCTATCCTTATTACTCATAAGCGTATCTGCTCTAGTTAGCTTAGTAGCATATTCTACTGCTTCATCAAGTACTGCTTGTGGATATTCGCAATTTTTGAAAGTTTCTACTAGATCCATTACCTGTTCTTGATATTTTATATCAGATGAACAGTTTCTTCTGATCCTATGTACTTGGCTTTTAGGAACATTCCTAAGCCAACCCTTATTATGATTACTGGAATATGGTATATAGTTACATACATCTACTGGTTTTTTATAAGGAGAAACCATGACAGTTTCCTCTACCACCTCCACCGTAACATCCAAAAAATGTATTTGTGAAGGATGGTGAGTGCAAGTGAAGGTTAAACCATTAGTGTTATTATTAATGTAATTAATAAATTCAGTGACAGAAAAAGAATCCCCTTTCCAAACAAAAAACAGGTCGTCGATGTAGCGACCATACAGGACCAGGTTTGCGGCGTAGGCTCCTCCCCAGATGAAATAGCTGACAAAATAAATTCACGCTTCCTCTCTGAGATACAACATAATAGGACAAATTACACAATCCACCGGGTAGACCAATTATTTCAGGGATTGAGGGTCTCACGTCTAATTTGTCCTATTATGTTGATTTTTATTTGCAACCTCATGCATCCTCTCTGAGATCCCATATCCGGGATACCACTGAGTTTATTAAACTAGTGGAGGGTCTGAAATGGCAATCAGATTACCTATTTGTCACATGTGATGTTCAGGCCCTGTACACAAACATCCCACATCAATTGGATAGAATGTGTGGCCAAAAGCCTATGTGATGATATTGGTATCTCAGAGAGGAAGCGTGAATTTATTTTGTCAGCTATTTCATTTATTTTATCTCACAATTATTTTTTATTTGATCACTGTCACTATTTACAGGTCCTCGGTACAGCGATCGGGACCAGGTTTGCGCCCAGTTTCGCTAACATTTATATGGGCGACTTTGAAAATACATACATCTGGGGAGGAGCCTACGCCGCAAACCTGGTCCTGTATGGTCGCTATATCGACGACCTGTTTTTTGTTTGGAAAGGGGATTCTTTTTCTGTCACTGAATTTATTAATTACATTAATAATAACACTAATGGTTTAACCTTCACTTGCACTCACCATCCTTCACAAATACATTTTTTGGATGTTACGGTGGAGGTGGTAGAGGAAACTGTCATGGTTTCTCCTTATAAAAAACCAGTAGATGTATGTAACTTTATACCATATTCCAGTAATCATAATAAGGGTTGGCTTAGGAATGTTCCTAAAAGCCAAGTACATAGGATCAGAAGAAACTGTTCATCTGATATAAAATATCAAGAACAGGTAATGGATCTAGTAGAAACTTTCAAAAATTGCGAATATCCACAAGCAGTACTTGATGAAGCAGTAGAATATGCTACTAAGCTAACTAGAGCAGATATACGCTTATGAGTAATAAGGATAGACTTCATGTGGAGATGGAAGTCCAGAGCCATGTCTATAGTAGTGATAGTGTGGACAACACAGTTATTACACAGAACATTGCATCTAGGAATATGAATCAAATTCATGCCAATGGTAAAACTAAGGGTGAAGATAATCTGAAAAGCAACAAATATGGTTTGGTATTTAAATCAAAGTTTAATATAGCTGCGAATAAAATCAGACACATTATTAAGAAAAATTATAGATTATTATTTACGGATCCTGTGCTTAAAGAACATCTTACGATTACACCCTCTATAGTTTTTAAAAAGGCAAATAATTTGAAAAATTTATTAGCTCCTAGTTTTTTTGGAGGGCGTTCAAGAAAACAGTTCTCTAAATGTACACAAAGAACACTCATTGGACCAGAAGTTCTAGGGTTTTTTAAGTGTATTCATATGAAGTGTACCACCTGTTCATTTGTTAAGACAAAACTAAAAGTGTATGTGCAGCGGTATCTAAAAAGATTTATACCATTGATTCATTTATTAATTGTAGCACACAGTATGTCATTTATTTGCTAATATGTCCGTGCCAACTATATTATGTAGGCAGGACAATACGTCCCTTGAAGACAAGGTTTATGGAACACAGACGGAATATTTTGAATAAATGTACTAATCATAGTGTTCCTCGCCACTTTCTGGAACTACATGGGGGGGATCCAGTGGGACTCCAGCTGGTCGGACTGGAACATGTCCCAGTTACCAGCAGGGGTGGCGATCGCTTCAGAGTTCTATGCAGACAAGAAGCAGCATGGATTCTTAAGCTACAGTCATTAAATCCTCAGGGTCTTAACGAAACTATTGATCTGGAATTTATTTAGATTAGCCTATACCCTATTGGGTGTTTATTTATAATGTACTGGTGGCTAAATCTATGATTGGGACAGTTATATGTCCTAATCACAGCTATATGTCCACTGTTTCTCTCTATCCGTGTTTCCTTCTAGCCGTGTTCTCGACTAAATTGGAGTAGTATCGTTGCCTATATGCATAATGCATCTTCACCTCTATATGATTTTATTATGAATATCCCTAGGAATACCTATTTATTGTTTCTTTTTTTAAAATGGGGATAGTGTCTACACACATTTGTGTGTTATTATATGGTGGGAGTAGAAGAAGTCCTAAATAGTAAAAGTGGATGCTTGTTTGGAATTAAGAATTTTCTCTAAATATATGGTAGTCAAATTAATATTTTTGAGTGTTATATTCCCAGTCTCATGTTCTATTGTCATAGATGTTGTGGTAATTATTATTGATTGAAGATTATAGTTCTGTTGTAATATACATATTTGGATGTTCATATATATGTATCCATATTGATGTATATACATCCATTTGGTTTCAAGTAACAGGTACAGGTGTTTTAACGCTGCTGATTTCTATGTAAAGTGAAAAGACCTCCTTAAATAAAAGCTAAGAACAGTGCCTATTAAATACTAGCAATCATGGGGATTATTCTAATTTAATTAATCACAACGGGTTTCACCTGTATAGTGGGTATAATTGGTAGTTACTCCCACATCCTGTTATACCTGCCTTTTGAAGAAGACGCCCTGCTGGCGTTGAAACGCGTTAGATACAGGTGCTCAGCATTGCTAACTTTACTTGGAGCCTCATCCAGCCTGATTCTGTGCGGGAGATCAGCTTTCTTCATTATTGCTGCTACTACGGTATACCACTGATTACGAACCAGCCGCCGCCTGAGTGTCCATCTACCTTCTATACACACTGAAAATTGCAGGGAGGCTCAATCGGAGCTGCCCGTGGGAGCACAGGTCAGCCGCCTGCTGTTGAGAGCCCATACATTGTGCCACGCAAGGTAACAGCCAGCCGTCCGGATACTGCAGCCGCGTGTCAGCTATACGCAGCCGCATTTCATCTAGTCCGGCGGTCACTCTCAGGTACGGCTCTCCACTCCCCGTTTAGGGGCCAGCGGCTGACCGCAGCAACATCGCTCCAGGCTCTCCACCTTGTCACAGCGGCTAGTGGTTTACCATATTATGCATTTGCTCACAGCATCAACTACGTGAGCTCCAATTTAATGCTACAAGGGTCCGGTCTACTATAGGATCATTGGATTAAGCTCACAGTTATTAATGATCAGGACTGCTCGGTATTCATGTGGACCAAGTGAGACTTTTTAATTTTTTCTTTTAACAGTTATTAATCATTGCTGTTGTTAATATTTTATTTAAAGTGATATCCCTGGGGTCATAAGCTCTGGAATAGTACTAATCTGTACTTCTGTTATAAAATTAGCAGTAGTTATACAGTTATAGAGATGTCATTTTAAGGTTAAAGTGTGTATTGTACTCCCGGGAGAATTGTTGTTATCATAATACATTTTATGCATCAAAATAAATGCTTTTTTATTTAATTGTTTAGCGCAACTTGGTAATTTTTTCTACTTAAGTGTGTTTTTGGGGATTGGCATTCCCTTCCCAAGCTGCTGCTGATATTCATCTATACACCACCACTCACTGAGCGCTCAGCTAATTTTCCCCTCTTTCTTCAAGGTTTATGGCTATGCAGACTAGTCGTGGCAGCAGTCAAGTAGGCGACATGTTTTTGTACGCTAGCTACCCACAAACGGTCATTTCCTGTAATTCAATTTGCAATGGAATCATTATTTGCATGCGGGATCACAGTGCCACCTTGACGCATGCACAATGCAAACGCAGCAAGTGCACGGTCTGCCGGTGATTTCTCCATTGTGAGGAACATCGGCTTTGCATACTTCTCTCAATCGGGGCCTCAGTCTTTACCTTTAGAAAGGAATTCGTATTACTTTACAGAAATCAGTGAATGAACTTTACTGAGAAAACAGACTGCTTAAACAAAGGTATAAGGTATTTGCTTCAGTTTAGTGTATAAGCATTTAAAACCAGAAGTGAGATATCATTAGATACAGGCAACCATACATCTGTGCAATAGTTTAATCATTGTTTCTATATTATTGCAGACCCAATGAATTATTGTACAGTTGAGACACACGCTATTTCACTGCTGCAAACCCGGTGATGGGAGTTTGGCATGGATGATATGTCAAATGTTGTCACTTCCTTAAGACTTGGAAACCTTAAGATTACCAAAGTGGCAAAAATATACAAACAAAATCCCATCAAAAAACCTAGCCACCTACAGACGTGTCCTCTTATATCTTTGCTGTAGTCACGCTAAACAGCCCTCCTAGTCGCGCCATGCCGTGGCAGGACCCGGTAGAGCCGAGAGACTTTTTTGCATATTTTATCACCAAAATGCTTCTTAGACACAATGTAATGTAAAAGGATGTATGAGCAGCTTCTACTGAGTAAAATGATATGCAGCATGCCTATATTCTCTGTGTGACTGTGTCACTGCGACTGTATTTGCATACAAACTGTTCTGTTACAGTGTTTTCCTGGAAAACACTGTAACATTTCATTTTGGATGCAGATAGAGCCGCAGTCACACACAGAATATAGGCATGTTGAATATCATTTTAATCAGCTGACGCCGCTCCTGCGTCCTATAGCATTACATTGCGTTCAAGATGCATTTTCGTGGCAAAATATGCAAAAAAGACGCTTAGCGCTACCGAGTCACACGGCACTCATGCATTATGGGGGTAATTCTGAGTTGATCGCAGCAGGATCTTTGTTAGCAGTTAGGCAAAACCATGTGCACTGCAGGGGAGGCAGATATAACATGTGCAGAGAGAGTTAGATTTGGATGTGGTGTGTTCAATCTGCAATCTAAATTGCAGTGTAAAGATAAAGCAGCCAGTATTTACCCTGCACAGAAACAAAATAACCCACCCAAATCTAACTCTCTCTGCACATGTTATATCTGCCTCCCCTGCAGTGCACATGGTTTGCCCAACTGCTAACAAAAATCCTGCTGCGATCAACTCATATGTGTAACATGGCTTGTAGCGCATAGAGCAAAGTCTTAAGAAGACACATCTGTATATAAGAAGGTGTGAAGTAAGAGCTTGTGTACATCTGCATGCATATGAAACATAAGTGAAACGCAGACTTTGAATAAGGATAAAAGAAGAAAAAGATGATAAAAGCTGTTATTGCGAATCAGAGCTTATTCTCTCCCTTTTCCATCTAAAGCAAGCTAAATCATTTCTAAAATCATTAGGACATGCAAAAATAATGAACAAATATCACTACAAATATTTATTTAAATTATCATTTAATTACCGGGGGTTTTAGCACTCTATAAATGAAAATAGTGTTAAAAATGTTATAATTTTTTTATTTTCTGCTAAATGCAGCTTTTCATACAAACAAAATAACCTAAAGACTACAATCCAGGTTTTAACCTATGCTATGGAACAATTAATGAAATACAGTATTTTATAAATCATGATGGAAACAATGCACACCATCTACTGTGACTTGCAAACACTGACGACTTTCCGAGGAGTGTGTCCCATGTCTTAAAGGGGCACTCATTTAAAAAGCATAAACGGTTGCCCATTTAAAACAGTCAGACAATGCTTGCAAGTCACAGGCTATTATTGTACATTTACTCTCTGTTCTCCGATACTGCATGCAGTGGATGTTTTTTTATAAATTCTTTGAAAGCCGTAGTATATATTAGTACATCAGTCATTGCACAGTTGATGCAGCAATTTTGTGTGCTTAGTTATTTCATTATCTTCTTGTAATTTGAAAGGTTGCAGTTTTATGAATACAGATACATCCTTTATGTCTAGCCTCTGTAGGTTATGAGTTGCACAAAGGGCACATAAGAGTTGCTAGCTCCCATGTGACTTGGCCAGCGCTGGGTGTCCTTTCCCTGAAAATGCATCTTAATTGCATGCTGATTAAAATGATATGCGGCATGTATCTGCACATGGACAGTGGAAAACACTGTAACGTAGCATTTTGTATGCAGATACAGCTGCTAGTCATGGCACATATCATTTTAATTAGCGTAGTCTGCTTATGGAAGTTTTTTAGGTAAAAACGATGCAGACAGTCGGAACTAGGCTGTTTAATGTGACTGCAGCAACAGTGTCGGAGGACACATCTGTATCTAGCCTTCATTTTGGTTCGGCTTACGGTCATTAGGTCGACAAGACTTAGGTTGACAGTCATTAGGTCGACCATTATTTGTCGACATGCATTAGGTCAACATGGTCACTATGTCAACGTGGTCATTAGGTCAACGTGGTCACTAGGTCAACATGGTCACTAGGTCAACATGGTCACTAGGTCAACGTGGTCACTAAATCAACGTGGTCACTAGGTCAACATGGGAAACGGTCGACATAAGTTTTTTAATTTTTTTTTACTTTTTGAACTTTTTCATACTTTATGATCCAAGTGGACTATGACTGGGAATAGTAACCTGTTGCCCAAAGAATGGCGAGGGGACACTGTGCACTAATTGGGGTTCCCCGTCACTTTACGAAGAAAACTACAGCAAAAAAAGTTTAAAAAACTCATGTCGACCTAATGTCCATGTCGACCTAATGCATGTCGACCAATAGTGGTCGACCTAATGACTGTCGACCTAAGTCTTGTCGACCTAATGACCCATACCCTTTGGTTCAGCCACCATGAGAGCTCCAACCAATTTATCTATCAAATGCAAAAAGATCCACATGTTACGAAGCCTGTCCTGAAAGAGGAATAAAAGGCTGGAGAAACCCTGAATGGTTATACAACATATTAAAAGAAAACACAGGACAGCCATAAATTAAGAGATTCAATAGAACACTTACATATTCTCCATATGTGTCCTGCGCCGGTGGTGGGGGTCGGTATCCAGTGGGTGGGGGAATTCCTCTTGCTCTTGAGGCGAGATGTCCCCGAGCCCGTGTTGATGGTACTCTTGCCGGGGTCCCACCTCTAGGAGCTGGTGCCCCTCTAGGTACCCCTGCAGAGGCAGGTGGCACCCCACCACGACCCCTGCAGCAAAGGTCAGAGTACAGGTCAGATAATACACATGTAAAAATAATGTATGGTTTTCTGTAGAATACAGTAAAGAGACAAATTACACATTTTAATGTTTAACAAAAATGTAGAAATTAATTACATAAGTACATATGAGATAATACAAATGCTGAGTAATTTGTCTTATCAAAATAATTCTTGGAACACTAGTTAAATATTGATGGAACACAACAGGTACATTTACAACCCAAAAGAGGACTTTGGTGTGTGGAATAAAGCCCAAACTCCTACCTTTTTAGAATGAATACCGTTCACTAAAATAAACCATTTCCATATTTCACCTAATACACTGCTATGACTTAGGGGTCTATTTACTAAGCCATGGATGGAGATAAAGTCACTGGAGATAAAGGGGGTCATCCCGACCCGTTCGCTCGTTGCGTTTTCACACAGCAGAGCGAACGGGTCCCTGCTGCGCATGCGCCAGCGCATGCGGGACGTCCGATGGCCGTAGTAGGACAGCGATCGCCTCTGCCTTTCAATCAGGCAGAGGCGATCGCTGTCCTACTATGGCCGTCGGTCGCCTCTGCCTGATTGACAGGCAGAGGCGATCTATGGGTGGGAGGGGGCGAAACGGCGGCATTTAGCCGCTGTTTTGTAGGCGCGGTCCGGCCAATGCAGGAGTGGGGGCGGGCCGCAGCGGCTGTGTGACGTCATACGCAGCCGCTGCGAGCAAGGGAGCGAGGAGTAGCTCCCGGCCAGCACGCTAAAGCTGCGCTGGCCGGGAGTTACTCCTGAAGTGCAAAGGCATCGCCGCTGTGTGATGCCTTTGCACTTCTGCGAGGGGGGCTGGACGGACATGCGTGGCGGACTAGCCCTGTGCTGGGCGCCCCCCCCCGCATGTCAGGGAAGAAGATCGTAGCTGTGCCAAATTTTGCACAGCTACGATCAACTCGGAATGACCCCCAAAGTACCAGAGAATTGGCTCCTAACTGTCATTTTTCAAACACAGCCTGTGGCCAGTGGCGTCACAAGGCGGGTGCGGGGGGTGCGGCCCGCACCCGGGTGTGACGCCAAATGTCAGCTCCTCCGCACTGACAGGAACCAGGTGCTGCAGTGAGAAAGTCTCCTACAGCACCCGGCTCCTGTCACAGAAGTGGAGCCGACAGTGGACGGAGACTGGCTCTGGGGCAAGCCCAGCATCTCCGGAGATGCTGGGCACGCCCCCAGAGTGACGATTCCGGGATCCCGCGAAGCCACGCCCCCTAAGTGCAAGGTCACGCCCCCTTTTTGACACGGTCGCTGCAGGAGATCAGGGGCGCGCACCGGGTGTCACCACACCCGGTGACGCCTCTGCCTGTGGCATAGCAGTTTGGAGACCACTGGCTGGTACTTTATCTCCAGCGACTTTATCTCCATCCAGGGCTTAGTAAATAGACCCCTGAATCACTAATCTTCTGCTATGACCAGTGGTGGCTCTAGAGGTGGGGCTGCAGTGCAGTCAAGAATTCAAATAGGGGTGCCACCCCTGGAGCCACCACTGGCTATGACCTAAACTTTTCACAAGTGTGAAGCAATTCAGAAGTGTACTCTTACATCTTTGCTCCATGCGCTACAAGTCGCGTTACACAACGCGTGACTGCGGTGTGACTCTGTAGCATCGAGAATCATTTTTTGCAGCTTTTGCGACGAAAATGCGTCTTAGATGCAATTTAATGCAATAGGATGCACTCGCAGCTTCTGCTGATTAAAAGGATATACAGGATGCCTATATTCTGTGTGTAACTGCAACTGTATGTACATACAAAATGCTATGCTACAGTGTTTTCTTGCATTTCATACACAGATAGAGCCGCAGTCACACACACAATATACTGTAGGCATGCCGCACATCATTTTAATCAGCAGAAGTTGCTTATGCGTCATATTGCATTACATTGCAACTAAGACTTATTTATGCGGCAAAAGATGCAAAAAAAGACATTCGGCACTATAGAGTCTCGCCATGGCATGGCGCGACTTGAAGGCTGTTTATCGTACTGCAGCAAGGATGTAAGAGGACACATCTGTATCAAGACTTCTGTGAATGTGCCAACATTGTTTGTAAAACATTTTATTCCCATGGAGTTTGCTTCTCCAACAAATTGCAATAAAAAGAAGGTGTAAAATGGATCCTCTTACAAGTATAGGACACAACTGAAGACTCTCAACTGTGAGCTGGTGCAAAATTAAAGTCATTTTGCAGACAGAAAAGGGTCATGGATTTCTACGCACAACTAGGAAACTCTAAAAGTAAACTATTTCCACCCTTTTATCCCATACAACAATCTTCCATCTTATAATGAAAGTTAATTCTGTAGCTCTCCTCTGCAAGCAGGTGTACCATTGTGTCTACGCTGTACTTTTCAGGCAATGCCCTCACTAAAGCCAACATCTCCTCTTGGCCTGAAATGTTGCTACATACAGTAAATGTTGCCATTGTTGCTCTGCAAACTTGTGCTTTGGCAAAAAACTAGGCACACTTGTGTAAATGAGGAACAGAGCATTACCTAAAATACTCAACACTGAAGTTATCTGAGTTTATCAAAGCATACTTGCCTACTTTTGAAAATTAATTTCAGGAAGATTGTGAAAGTAACACCTATCAGCGCGGACATGTCCTGCTACATCTGAGAGGTGTGTCATAAAAATGACTGACATCCAAATGTAAATGAGCCCAAAAGTTAGCAAGATCTACTTGATGAAGAATAGACACTGATATTTTTCAGGATTTGTTTGAGTATTGTGTTTTACAAGAGGTTCCATATACTGTAAGTGGCCACGAGAAACATTTTTTTAAAATGCATGTAGCCATAGGGATCACTGTGCCTAAGTTATAATCAATGCAAGGAAATGGTTCTGATGATCCCATTAGAATGTATGTATCTCTGATTTATTTTTTATCCCAAGCATATAACAGCTACATAATGGGGATAAGGTGCAAACGGAAGATTGCTGGACTATTCAGGGAGTCATGGAAATTGCTACTATTTCAGGAAGTCTCCTGCAGAATGCGGGAGGGTACAGTGGCAAACTCAGGATTTCTAGAGGGGGGTTTCCAATGCAATCCACAATCTACCACTCTGCGGAACATGGAATACAGTTAATATTTAACACTATAAATGGTCTATAGTATAGGCTGTATCAAACATATTTAATATAAATAAGATAATGTAAGTGGTCAGGAAAAGGTTAAACATACCACAATAAATAAATAAATACACAAACATAATAGAACCAGTACTGCATTTTCTAAGCACACGTTCTCCCACCTCATGGTAAGGCTCCTGTCTCTTCTTCCTGGTAGCTACTCTCTGGTCCAGTGTACTGATTGAGGCCTCAGAAGCAGAAGCTTCTACCCCAGGACATGTGCAGCAGTTTAAACTGCATGATGTGGCGGCAGCTCTAGTAATTGTATTATATACTATTGCAATTGTCGTAATTTGACCCACTTGCCAAGAGGAGGGGGTTTCCAGGCAACCGGAACCCCCCCCCTCTGCGTTTGCCTATGGGGTAGGCAACTATGTACAGATAGAGCCATGCTCACTGAGCATGGTTGCATCGCACGCGGGGACACGCAGCGTGCCTAGGCGCACCTGCGCCTCGGCACGCTGCCAAGCGCATGGAGATGCCCCCATTTACTTTGAATGGGGCGCGTCTACGACGCACGAGCACCTCGTTCATCCACATCGCCGGGCGTGCCCAGGCACAGAAGGAGCCACGATTAGCGTGGCTCCATCTGTATCAAAGTTGTAAAGTTGTTCGAAAAAGCGCACATGACAACACTGCAAGTAAGGCTAGTGACACAACAGATTTTTATGTGACCATACTGTATAAGACCTCTGTTCAAGGCCGGATATAGAATTGGTCACAAGCTGGGCATAACTTTCACTCAGAACAACTGCACATAAAAATAGCATATTTGTGGCCATACCAAAGTTGAGATATATGCTTCCCAAGATGCGTGTAGGCCAGTGGTTCCAAAACTTTTTTGAATCACAGCGCCCTACAGTATCAGAATTTTTTTTCACGGCACCCCTAGTCCAGAAGTTTCTTATTGATAAATTTAGAAAAAAATATTAAATGAAGTAAATGATGTTTATACAGTATGTCATCCTTTGGGTCAATTGTGTGGTGAGGGACAAGATTTGCTTCTGTTTGTCCACGTATTTTATGTTTGAAAGCCACAAACACTGGTTTTGCTTATTGCATTGAGCATAAATAATTTTAATTGGTCCTGGACCACCAACCTGAGGCACCCTAGCAAGTGTCTCGCAACACCCCAGGGTGCCACGGCACACAGTTTGAGAACCACTGGTGTAGACCATGGGGGTAATTCTGAGTTGATCGCAGCAGGAACTTTGTTAGCAGTTGGGCAAAACCATGTGCACTGCAGGGGAGGCAGATGTAACATGTGCAGAGAGAGATAGATTTGGGTGGGGTGAGTTCAATCTGCAATCTAAATTGCAGTGTAAAAATAAAGCAGCCAGTATTTACCCTGCACAGAAACAAAATAACCCACCCAAATCTAACTCTCTCTGCAAATGTTATATCTCCCCCCCCCCCCCTGCAGTGCACATGGTTTTGCCCAACTGCTAAAAAATTTCCTGCTGCGATCAATTTGGAATTACCCCCCATCACCAGTGGCATAAACACTGAGAATATATACCAGGCGTACATCACATACACTTACTCCCATGTTTTAATCTATTCTTTTCCTCACAAAATACGCATTCACCGTTAGGCATCAATAGAACTTCAAAAACTACTGAAGGTATGAATCTACTTTCTGGGCATGAGCTGAACAGTTTCCACAAAGGCACACCACACTAGCATAGTATATCAACACAGTCAGTGCACAATGCTGACTTCCAGTCATGCTGGTTCTTCTAACCTGAATGCTGTGTTTGTGTGACAGCCCAGGGCTCATACTGTATTTGCAGGTGTTCAAAGCACCCTGTGCCACTAGACTGACAAATGAGCTGTTAGAGTTTTGGCAAAATAAAAAATAATTCTCAAAAACTTTGCAATATCACCATAACAGAAACGTAAAAAAAAAAATTACAATTTGCAGATCGAAAAAAATAGAATGAACTGCGAACACATTCACAATTCACAAACAAATAACAAGTAGAAGAACATGTCATTAATGGGTGGGGAAGACTAATCCCAGTGGAGACAGCTGGAATTGTGCTGTAAGAAAACAGTTTTCCTGATTTAGCCAACCTGTTTACACAAAGCTAATTTAGGTGGCAGATTGTAGGTCATAGGACTGAAATCTATGCATGTATGTGTAATCTAAGCTAGGCAGCCTGTAGCTCTCCAGCTGATGTTAAGTACAATTCCCAGCATGTAAAGTAAGCCTTTGAACAGACATGCCTCAGTAATACAAAGTACAGTAATACAAAGTATTTGTTTATGACTAAAATGTATCTGGACAAAAACATAGGTGGGTATTAAATTACCCATAATAGTACAGCGGGTGAGAAAAACAGGTGTTATTTAATATTTTTATCTCCCTATCCAATTAGGTCCCGCTAAAAACAGCCATTTTTCATATGAAAATACATACGTCCCATGAAAAGTTGTGGACCTATATATTTTTGCGGCACTGATAACGGGTCAAGGGGGCACTTATTGCGGATTATGCTTCATGCGCCTAAGCATAATACCCGATAAGTGGCGTCATTGGGGGGAGGAGCGTGCCAAATCAGGGCTAATTGGATAGCCCCCGGCGAACCAATTAGCCATGCTAAATTACAGCAGCTAATTGGAGAACCACCCCATAGAAGATGAAATATGGTTTAATGGGCTCAGTTTCTTAAACACAAATGTCAAGTTTTCACTTCTAACAATGATGTAAGAAAGATCTACAGTATTTTATTCTAGAGATGAGTGGTTCAGTTTTGCTGAAAGCGAAACACACCCAAACTTTGGACTTTCAAGCTGAACAGAGTCCTAGCTTGGGTCACACTGGGGTTCTGACTAGAAATGAGTCCCTGCTCAGGACTTCTCACAAGTTCAGATTGGTTCTCAAAAAAGGATCTTGTGTGTTTGGATTAGGTTCAATGTCCTCCCTCGTAATTTCAGGGGACAAAATTGGTCAAAATTGACTGGAAATTACTGAAAATAAAGGTTATTGATGTTCATAATGCTATAGAAAAAAACTGTTCCAATTTACATGATTTTAAATCCAGTTCCAAAACCAGATTTCGAAACAAAACCAAAACACAGGGTTCTGCGCATAGCTCTATATTATTCTAGAGCAGAGGTTCTCAAACTCGGTCCTCGGGGGCACACACAGTGCATGTTTTGCAGGTCTCCTCACAGAATCGCAAGTGAAATAATTAGCTCCACCTGTGGACCTTTTAAAATGTGTCAGTGAGTAATTAATACACCTGTGCACCTGCTGGGTTACCTGCAAAACATGCACTGTGTGTGCCCCCGAGGACCGAGTTTGAGAACCTCTGTTCTAGAGCCTATGCTGATAACTGCTTTATTTCCATAGTCATGAGACCATAACAACACTGACGACATTTCTGTAAAACAAAATATTACCGTGACAATGCAGATACTGGTGCACCGCGTGCACGGACTGTCTGCTTTCCACGAACCACTGGAACTTCTTCATTTTCAGATCCATTATTTAGATAGGTGAGTTCTTGCAGCTGGGCCTGTCTGATTTCGTCATTGTAATCCTATGTGTACAAGAATAGACAAGCACAGGCTGTAAAATAATGGTGTTCTATTTCCCGTACTTTATAGCAGAACATCTATAAATGTCAGCACTGTCTAGGTGAGCACTAGGTGTTAATGAAATGTAATAATATTCCATTCCACTTAAAATTATTTTTCCTGTTTTTACATAAGCATGGAAAGAACCAGTTGCATTAAATAATCTTTAAATCTAGTTGTGTCTTGCCTTTACTACAGTCCTAAATACATGGAGCATGCTTAATTGGCAGATCCTGTATCTCAATCTCAAGTGAGGATGGTTGGCACAAGTAGGCAGTAAATATGGTTTCACCTATGGCAATGAGATGGATAAAGGTTGTCTAAGATTGTAGTGAAATGTAGAATGTGATTAAAACTACATTGCGCATGATAACAATGAATCTACAGTTGGTGCTGATAAGGGTAATTCCACTGTCACAAAAGTGGTAGTCAAAGGGGGGTACTGACGGGAGAGATGTGTGCTGAGCGATCTTAACACAGACCGCTCAGCACACATCTCTCCCCCCGCTCAGCACAGCGCGATGTGCTGAACGAGAGGGAGACGGACGGACGGGGTCCGCTCACTTGACACGGCGGTGAAGTGAGCGACCTGCTAGATTGAGCCTGCACGCAGGCTCAATCTAGCACCGACGATAGCAATGCGCGGGGCCGTGCATCGCTATCGCTGGGGGGCATACACACGGCAGATCCGTGCTTAAAATCTAAGCAATTTAGTCAGATTGCTTAGATTTTAAAACACAGATCTCTCTGTGTGTACCCCCCTGTAGACACAGAAGTTTATTTAAAAATTAACTTAAAAAAAACCCAACTTATTCTACAGTATCTAAATGAACAGACAACTCCCCACCTCAGCTGGAACAGGTTACAATGGCTTTATTACATCTGATATACCTGGATAAACAAGCTTCAATGTATAATATTGAACTAAGGGTAATTTTGATTTTATAAAAAAAATGGGGGCCATATATTGAAACACTGAGCTTATCTACTCAGGAAAAATGGTTACATTTTTTTTTTGTTTAGCTCTATGCTATAGTGAGCATTTATGATTTTTTTATAGTAAAGGGTCATCAATGATAGACTGTACAGACGGTCGACAAGGATAAAAGGTCGACACATAAATGGTATAATGTTGCATGTTTCATCATCTGTGACCCCAACTAGTGGTAACGTAGACCCTCACCGCAAACTTCACTCGCCGCACTTCGGGCAGCGGTTAATATTCCCAATCGTACTCCATGTGGATGGTAAACTAAGCAAAAAAGTAGAAAAAAATCAGAAAACCTAAAAATAAAAGTTGCGTTGTTGACCTTTTGTAACTGTTGACCTTTTGACCTGTATACCTTTGGCATGTTGACCTTTTGACGCTATCAAACTATTGACTATCTATCTAAGCAGCGTCTTTCCATAGTCTGGAACCCATGTTGCTTGGGGTTCCTGCTTTTATTATCTATTTAATGCTTTTAATAGACTAACATTTTTCAGGTTAATCCCATCAAATGAGGGACTGCGCGATGGTCTGGTAATACGCATGTTTTGTACAGTGAATGATGTATGGATATGATTAACAGTAGAGATGAGCGCCGGAAATTTTTCGGGTTTTGTGTTTTGGTTTTGGGTTCGGTTCCGCGGCCGTGTTTTGGATTCGACCGCGTTTTGGCAAAACCTCACCGAATTTTTTTTGTCGGATTCGGGTGTGTTTTGGATTCAGGTGTTTTTTTCAAAAAACCCTAAAAAACAGCTTAAATCATAGAATTTGGGGGTCATTTTGATCCCAAAGTATTATTAACCTCAAAAACCATAATTTCCACTCATTTTCAGTCTATTCTGAATACCTCACACCTCACAATATTATTTTTAGTCCTAGAATTTGCACCGAGGTCGCTGTGTGAGTAAGATAAGCGACCCTAGTGGCCGACACAAACACCGGGCCCATCTAGGAGTGGCACTGCAGTGTCACGCAGGATGTCCCTTCCAAAAAACCCTCCCCAAACAGCACATGACGCAAAGAAAAAAAGAGGCGCAATGAGGTAGCTGTGTGAGTAAGATAAGCGACCCTAGTGGCCGACACAAACACCGGGCCCATCTAGGAGTGGCACTGCAGTGTCACGCAGGATGTCCCTTCCAAAAAACCCTCCCCAAACAGCACATGACGCAAAGAAAAAAAGAGGCGCAATGAGGTAGCTGACTGTGTGAGTAAGATAAGCGACCCTAGTGGCCGACACAAACACCGGGCCCATCTAGGAGTGGCACTGCAGTGTCACGCAGGATGTCCCTTCCAAAAAACCCTCCCCAAACAGCACATGACGCAAAGAAAAAGAAAAGAAAAAAGAGGTGCAAGATGGAATTGTCCTTGGGCCCTCCCACCCACCCTTATGTTGTATAAACAAAACAGGACATGCACACTTTAACCAACCCATCATTTCAGTGACAGGGTCTGCCACATGACTGTGACTGATATGACGGGTTGGTTTGGACCCCCCCCAAAAAAAGAAGCAATTAATCTCTCCTTGCACAAACTGGCTCTACAGAGGCAAGATGTCCACCTCATCATCATCCTCCGATATATCACCGTGTACATCCCCCTCCTCACAGATTATCAATTCGTCCCCACTGGAATCCACCATCTCAGCTCCCTGTGTACTTTGTGGAGGCAATTGCTGCTGGTCAATGTCTCCGCGGAGGAATTGATTATAATTCATTTTAATGAACATCATCTTCTCCACATTTTCTGGATGTAACCTCGTACGCCGATTGCTGACAAGGTGAGCGGCGGCACTAAACACTCTTTCGGAGTACACACTTGTGGGAGGGCAACTTAGGTAGAATAAAGCCAGTTTGTGCAAGGGCCTCCAAATTGCCTCTTTTTCCTGCCAGTATAAGTACGGACTGTGTGACATGCCTACTTGGATGCGGTCACTCATATAATCCTCCACCATTCTTTCAATGGTGAGAGAATCATATGCAGTGACAGTAGACGACATGTCCGTAATCGTTGTCAGGTCCTTCAGTCCGGACCAGATGTCAGCATCAGCAGTCGCTCCAGACTGCCCTGCATCACCGCCAGCGGGTGGGCTCGGAATTCTGAGCCTTTTCCTCGCACCCCCAGTTGCGGGAGAATGTGAAGGAGGAGATGTTGACAGGTCGCGTTCCGCTTGACTTGACAATTTTCTCACCAGCAGGTCTTTCAACCCCAGCAGACTTGTGTCTGCCGGAAAGAGAGATCCAAGGTAGGCTTTAAATCTAGGATCGAGCATGGTGGCCAAAATGTAGTGCTCTGATTTCAACAGATTGACCACCCGTGAATCCCTGTTAAGCGAATTAAGGGCTCCATCCACAAGTCCCACATGCCTAGCGGAATCGCTCCGTGTTAGCTCCTCCTTCAATGTCTCCAGCTTCTTCTGCAAAAGCCTGATGAGGGGAATGACCTGACTCAGGCTGGCAGTGTCTGAACTGACTTCACGTGTGGCAAGTTCAAAGGGCATCAGAACCTTGCACAACGTTGAAATCATTCTCCACTGCGCTTGAGACAGGTGCATTCCACCTCCTATATCGTGCTCAATTGTATAGGCTTGAATGGCCTTTTGCTGCTCCTCCAACCTCTGAAGCATATAGAGGGTTGAATTCCACCTCGTTACCACTTCTTGCTTCAGATGATGGCAGGGCAGGTTCAGTAGTTTTTGGTGGTGCTCCAGTCTTCTGTACGTGGTGCCTGTACGCCGAAAGTGTCCCGCAATTCTTCTGGCCACCGACAGCATCTCTTGCACGCCCCTGTCGTTTTTAAAAAAATTCTGCACCACCAAATTCAAGGTATGTGCAAAACATGGGACGTGCTGGAATTTGCCCATATTTAATGCACACACAATATTGCTGGCGTTGTCCGATGCCACAAATCCACAGGAGAGTCCAATTGGGGTAAGCCATTCCGCGATGATCTTCCTCAGTTGCCGTAAGAGGTTTTCAGCTGTGTGCGTATTCTGGAAACCGGTGATACAAAGCGTAGCCTGCCTAGGAAAGAGTTGGCGTTTGCGAGATGCTGCTACTGGTGCCGCCGCTGCTGTTCTTGCGGCTGGAGTCCATACATCTACCCAGTGGGCTGTCACAGTCATATAGTCCTGACCCTGCCCTGCTCCACTTGTCCACATGTCCGTGGTTAAGTGGACATTGGGTACAGCTGCATTTTTTAGGACACTGGTGACTCTTTTTCTGAGGTCTGTGTACATTTTCGGTATCGCCTGCCTAGAGAAATGGAACCTAGATGGTATTTGGTACCGGGGACACAGTACCTCCAACAAGTCTCTAGTTGGCTCTGCAGTAATGATGGATACCGGAACCACGTTTCTCACCACCCAGGATGCCAAGGACTCAGTTATCCGCTTTGCAGTAGGATGACTGCTGTGATATTTCATCTTCCTCGCAAAGGACTGTTGGACAGTCAATTGCTTGGTGGAAGTAGTAAAAGTGGTCTTACGACTTCCCCTCTGGGATGACCATCGACTCCCTGCAGCAACAACAGCAGCGCCAGCAGCAGTAGGCGTTACACGCAAGGATGCATCGGAGGAATCCCAGGCAGGAGAGGAATCATCAGAATTGCCAGTGACATGGCCTGCAGGACTATTGGCATTCCTGGGGAAGGAGGAAATTGACACTGAGGGAGTTGGTGGGGTGGTTTGCGTGAGCTTGGTTACAAGAGGAAGGGATTTACTGGTCAGTGGACTGCTTCCGCTGTCGGCCAAAGTTTTTGAACTTGTCACTGACTTATTATGAATGCGCTGCAGGTGACGTATAAGGGAGGATGTTCCGAGGTGGTTAACGTCCTTACCCCTACTTATTACAGCTTGACAAAGGGAACACACGGCTTGACAAATGTTGTCCGCATTTCTGGTGAAATACTTCCACACCGAAGAGCTGATTTTTTTGGTATTTTCACCAGGCATGTCAATGGCCATATTCCTCCCACGGACAACAGGTGTCTCCCCGGGTGCCTGACTTAAACAAACCACCTCACCATCAGAATCCTCCTGGTCAATTTCCTCCCCAGCGCCAGCAACACCCATATCCTCCTCATCCTGGTGTACTTCAACACTGACATCTTCAATCTGACTATCAGGAACTGGACTGCGGGTGCTCCTTCCAGCACTTGCAGGGGGCGTGCAAATGGTGGAAGGCGCATGCTCTTCACGTCCAGTGTTGGGAAGGTCAGGCATCGCAACCGACACAATTGGACTCTCCTTGTGGATTTGGGATTTCGAAGAACGCACAGTTCTTTGCTGTGCTTTTTCCAGCTTGAGTCTTTTCATTTTTCTAGCGAGAGGCTGAGTGCTTCCATCCTCATGTGAAGCTGAACCACTAGCCATGAACATAGGCCAGGGCCTCAGCCTTTCCTTGCCACTCCGTGTGGTAAATGGCATATTGGCAAGTTTACGCTTCTCCTCCGACAATTTTATTTTAGGTTTTGGAGTCCTTTTTTTACTGATATTTGGTGTTTTGGATTTGACATGCTCTGTACTATGACATTGGGCATCGGCCTTGGCAGACGACGTTGCTGGCATTTCATCGTCTCGGCCATGACTAGTGGCAGCAGCTTCAGCACGAGGTGGAAGTGGATCTTGATCTTTCCCTAATTTTGGAACCTCAACATTTTTGTTCTCCATATTTTAATAGGCACAACTAAAAGGCACCTCAGGTAAACAATGGAGATGGATGGATACTAGTATACAATTATGGATGGACTGCCGAGTGCCGACACAGAGGTAGCTACAGCCGTGGACTACCGTACTGTACTGTGTCTGCTGCTAATATAGACTGGATGATAATGAGATGTAGTATGTATAAAGAAGAAAGAAAAAAAAAACACGGGTAGGTGGTATACAATTATGGATGGACTACCGAGTGCCGACAAAGAGGTAGCTACAGCCGTGGACTACCGTACTGTACTGTGTCTGCTGCTAATATAGACTGGATGATAATGAGATGTAGTATGTATAAAGAAGAAAAAAAAAAACACGGGTAGGTGGTATACAATTATGGATGGACTGCCGAGTGCCGACACAGAGGTAGCTACAGCCGTGGACTACCGTACTGTACTGTGTCTGCTGCTAATATAGACTGGATGATAATGAGATGTAGTATGTATAAAGAAGAAAGAAAAAAAACAACACGGGTAGGTGGTATACAATTATGGATGGACTGCCGAGTGCCGACACAGAGGTAGCTACAGCCGTGAACTACCGTACTGTGTCTGCTGCGACTGGATGATAAATAATGATATAAAAAATATATATATATCACTACTGCAGCCGGACAGGTATATATTATATAATGACGGACCTGCTGGACACTGTCTGTCAGCAGAATGAGTTTTTTATAGAATAAAAAAACACCACACAAGTCACACGACGAGTGTTTAACTTTTTCAGGCAATCACAATATAGTATACTATACTGTTGGTCAGTGTGGTCAGGTCACTGGTCAGTCACACTGGCAGTGGCACTCCTGCAGCAAAAGTGTGCACTGTTTAATTTTAATAATATGTATGTACTCCTGGCTCCTGCTATAACCTATAACTGCTCCCCAGTCTCCCCCACAATTAAGCTGTGTGAGCACAGTCAGATATTATACATAGATGATGCAGCACACTGGGCTGAGCACAGATATGGTATGTGACTGAGTCACTGTGTATCGTTTTTTTCAGGCAGAGAACGGATTATATTAAATAAAACTGCACTGGTGGTCACTGGTCAGTGGTCAGTCACTAGTAAACTCTGCACTCTCTAGTACTCCTAAGCTCCAGTAAATCAAGTGTCTCTGTCTCAATCTCACTCTCTCTCTTCTAATCTAAATGGAGAGGACGCCAGCCACGTCCTCTCCCTATCAATCTCAATGCACGTGTGAAAATGGCGGCGACGCGCGGCTCCTTATATAGAATCCGAGTCTTGCGATAGAATCCGAGCCTCGCGAGAATCCGACAGCGTCATGACGACGTTCGGGCGCGCTCGGGTTAACCGAGCAAGGCGGGAAGATCCGAGTCACTCGGATCCGTGTAAAAAAAGCTGAAGTTCGGGCGGGTTCGGATTCCGAGGAACCGAACCCGCTCATCTCTAATTAACAGTTCAATGTACAGAAGGAGCCCTACTCATCTATCCCTTTAATAGGATTAATTGAGCCAGGGCTGTCGGACTTAATCCCCTGATGTATTGTTCTCTGTATTGTACTGCAGCTGAGAACAATAGATGAAAGACTTATGCTAATAAACCATGGTGCACCTAGGCGCAGCAGAGAAGCCTAGATGAGCGAGGCTCCATTTGTATCGGCAGAACAGTTGAGAAGATCAAACATGTTTGATAATCAAATTAAATAAATATGATAATTTTTCCACCATTTTCAAGTATTATAGCTCACATACCTACTCTGAATGAAAATTGTTCAGAACTGTTGTTCTTTGGCCAGATCTGAACAATAATACTGTAGATCAGTGTAATGATGGCTTTAGTCTGTAGCTTCCTACTGCTAACAATCCATAATCTCAGGCAGCCATGTTCTCCCTAACATAATCAAACACACAATATAACTAACTGACTGTAGTTTGCATTATTGTTCAAACTGGGGTACAAACCCCTTGACAAAAGCAAAGATTAATGCTGAATGAAGGATGTCACTAATCCAGGTGTTAGAAACCAAATCAATAACACAAGTACACTATGTTAAATGCATCTCAGCTGTCCATAGTAATCTGCGGGATCCGGTCTCTAGGTCGACAGTAACTGTGTCGACCACTACTGGTCGACAGTAACTAGGTCGATAGAGTTTCTAGGTCGACATGTTCTAGGTCGATAGGTCAAAAGGTCGACATGAGTTTTTCACAATTTCTTTCTTTTTTTTAACCTTGTCATACTTAACAATCCACGTGGACTACAATTTGGAACGGTAACCTGCCCGAAGTAAGGGGACACGGTGCACTAATTGGGGTTCCTGGTCACTCTACGAAGAAAAACGACACAAAAAAAATAAATTAAAAACTCATGTCGACATTTTGACCTGTAGACCTAGGCCATGTCCACCTAGAGACCCTGTCGACCTAGTTACTGTCGAGCAATAGTGGTCGACCTAGACACTGTCGACCTAGTTACTATCTACCTTCTGTACCACACCCATAATCTGCAATGGCTGACCATCACAGTGCAAGTACATAATTGAAATGAAGTTACTATATAAAGCCAATCAGAAAAATTTGGATAAATCTGAACTTGCGTTAACTCTGGCATTATGAACCGGGTATATCCGAACCCCCACATCCCTAATATATATATATATATATATATATTGTATACACACATTTTATTTCCACCAAAAGTCTCTGAATCTGTGCATAAAATGTAACAATGTAGCAGCTGCAGCTTTTATTTTGTTGTATATCAGATGAATCAGCACAGACTCCTCATGAGTCACACTGTGAATAAAAAACAGTTTCGGCAAAGAAAGACGCCCGAGGATAATTTTACTAAAAGTTGATTTGGGTAGAAAATTTTTGGGTTTTGATCGTTGTTTGGTTGATTTTTGATACATTTTGTGTTTCACAGATGACCACTTTTAGGCCCAATGTGATGTCCTGTGTGTTATGAAAACATACTAAAGAACTAGGAATAAAACAATAGGGTCTATTTACTAAGCCTCGGACAGAGATAAGGTGGACGTCGATAAAAATACCAGCCAATCAGCTCCTAACTGCAGGTTTTCAATAGAGATGAGCGCCGGAAATTTTTCGGGTTTTGTGTTTTGGTTTTGGGTTCGGTTCCGCGGCCGTGTTTTGGGTTCGACCGCGTTTTGGCAAAACCTCACCGAATTTTTTTTGTCGGATTCGGGTGTGTTTTGGATTCGGGTGTTTTTTTCCAAAAAAACTAAAAAACAGCTTAAATCATAGAATTTGGCGGTCATTTTGATCCCAAAGTATTATTAACCTCAAAAACCATAATTTCCACTCATTTTCAGTCTATTCTGAATACCTCACACCTCACAATATTATTTTTAGTCCTAAAATTTGCACCGAGGTCGCTGTGTGAGTAAGATAAGCGACCCTAGTGGCCGACACAAACACCGGGCCCATCTAGGAGTGGAACTGCAGTGTCACGCAGGATGGCCCTTCCAAAAAACCCTCCCCAAACAGCACATGACGCAAAGAAAAAAAGAGGCGCAATGAGGTAGCTGTGTGAGTAAGATTAGCGACCCTAGTGGCCGACACAAACACCGGGCCCATCTAGGAGTGGCACTGCAGTGTCACGCAGGATGTCCCTTCCAAAAAACCCTCCCCAAACAGCACATGACGCAAAGAAAAAAAGAGGCGCAATGAGGTAGCTGTGTGAGTAAGATAAGTGACCCTAGTGGCCGACACAAACACCGGGCCCATCTAGGAGTGTCACTGCAGTGTCACGCAGGATGTCCCTTCCAAAAAACCCTCCCCAAACAGCACATGACGCAAAGAAAAAAAGAGGCGCAATGAGGTAGCTGTGTGAGTAAGATAAGCGACCCTAGTGGCCGACACAAACACCGGGCCCATCTAGGAGTGGCACTGCAGTGTCACGCAGGATGTCCCTTCCAAAAAACCCTCCCCAAACAGCACATGACGCAAAGAAAAAGAAAAGAAAAAAGAGATGCAAGATGGAATTGTCCTTGGGCCCTCCCACCCACCCTTATGTTGTATAAACAAAACAGGACATGCACACTTTAACCAACCCATCATTTCAGTGACAGGGTCTGCCACACGACTGTGACTGATATGACGGGTTGGTTTGGACCCCCCCCAAAAAAGAAGCAATTAATCTCTCCTTGCACAAACTGGCTCTACAGAGGCAAGATGTCCACCTCATCATCACCCTCCGATATATCACCGTGTACATCCCCCTCCTCACAGATTATCAATTCGTCCCCACTGGAATCCACCATCTCAGCTCCCTGTGTACTTTGTGGAGGCAATTGCTGCTGGTCAATGTCTCCGCGGAGGAATTGATTATAATTCATTTTAATGAACATCATCTTCTCCACATTTTCTGGATGTAACCTCGTACGCCGATTGCTGACAAGGTGAGCGGCGGCACTAAACACTCTTTCGGAGTACACACTTGTGGGAGGGCAACTTAGGTAGAATAAAGCCAGTTTGTGCAAGGGCCTCCAAATTGCCTCTTTTTCCTGCCAGTATAAGTACGGACTGTGTGACGTGCCTACTTGGATGCGGTCACTCATATAATCCTCCACCATTCTATCAATGTTGAGAGAATCATATGCAGTGACAGTAGACGACATGTCCGTAATCGTTGTCAGGTCCTTCAGTCCGGACCAGATGTCAGCATCAGCAGTCGCTCCAGACTGCCCTGCATCACCGCCAGCGGGTGGGCTCGGAATTCTGAGCCTTTTCCTCGCACCCCCAGTTGCGGGAGAATGTGAAGGAGGAGATGTTGACAGGTCGCGTTCCGCTTGACTTGACAATTTTGTCACCAGCAGGTCTTTCAACCCCAGCAGACTTGTGTCTGCCAGAAAGAGAGATCCAAGGTAGGCTTTAAATCTAGGATCGAGCACGGTGGCCAAAATGTAGTGCTCTGATTTCAACAGATTGACCACCCGTGAATCCTTGTTAAGCGAATTAAGGGCTCCATCCACAAGTCCCACATGCCTAGCGGAATCGCTCCGTGTTAGCTCCTCCTTCAATGTCTCCAGCTTCTTCTGCAAAAGCCTGATGAGGGGAATGACCTGACTCAGGCTGGCAGTGTCTGAACTGACTTCACGTGTGGCAAGTTCAAAGGGCATCAGAACCTTGCACAACGTTGAAATCATTCTCCACTGCGCTTGAGACAGGTGCATTCCACCTACTATATCGTGCTCAATTGTATAGGCTTGAATGGCCTTTTGCTGCTCCTCCAACCTCTGAAGCATATAGAGGGTTGAATTCCACCTCGTTACCACTTCTTGCTTCAGATGATGGCAGGGCAGGTTCAGTAGTTTTTGGTGGTGCTCCAGTCTTCTGTACGTGGTGCCTGTACGCCGAAAGTGTCCCGCAATTCTTCTGGCCACCGACAGCATCTCTTGCACGCCCCTGTCGTTTTTTAAAAAATTCTGCACCACCAAATTCAAGGTATGTGCAAAACATGGGACGTGCTGGAATTTGCCCATATTTAATGCACACACAATATTGCTGGCGTTGTCCGATGCCACAAATCCACAGGAGAGTCCAATTGGGGTAAGCCATTCCGCGATGATCTTCCTCAGTTGCCGTAAGAGGTTTTCAGCTGTGTGCGTATTCTGGAAAGCGGTGATACAAAGCGTAGCCTGCCTAGGAAAGAGTTGGCGTTTGCGAGATGCTGCTACTGGTGCCGCCGCTGCTGTTCTTGCGGCGGGAGTCCATACATCTACCCAGTGGGCTGTCACAGTCATATAGTCCTGACCCTGCCCTGCTCCACTTGTCCACATGTCCGTGGTTAAGTGGACATTGGGTACAACTGCATTTTTTAGGACACTGGTGAGTCTTTTTCTGACGTCCGTGTACATTATCGGTATCGCCTGCCTAGAGAAGTGGAACCTAGATGGTATTTGGTAACGGGGGCACACTGCCTCAATAAATTGTCTAGTTCCCTGTGAACTAACGGCGGATACCGGACGCACGTCTAACACCAACATAGTTGTCAAGGCCTCAGTTATCCGCTTTGCAGCAGGATGACTGCTGTGATATTTCATCTTCCTCGCAAAGGACTGTTGAACAGTCAATTGCTTACTGGAAGTAGTACAAGTGGGCTTACGACTTCCCCTCTGGGATGACCATCGACTCCCAGCAGCAACAACAGCAGCGCCAGCAGCAGTAGGCGTTACACGCAAGGATGCATCGGAGGAATCCCAGGCAGGAGAGGACTCGTCAGAATTGCCAGTGACATTGCCTGCAGGACTATTGGCATTCCTGGGGAAGGAGGAAATTGACACTGAGGGAGTTGGTGGGGTGGTTTGCGTGAGCTTGGTTACAAGAGGAAGGGATTTACTGGTCAGTGGACTGCTTCCGCTGTCACCCAAAGTTTTTGAACTTGTCACTGACTTATTATGAATGCGCTGCAGGTGACGTATAAGGGAGGATGTTCCGAGGTGGTTAACGTCCTTACCCCTACTTATTACAGCTTGACAAAGGGAACACACGGCTTGACACCTGTTGTCCGCATTTCTGGTGAAATACTTCCACACCGAAGAGCTGATTTTTTTGGTATTTTCACCAGGCATGTCAACGGCCATATTCCTACCACGGACAACAGGTGTCTCCCCGGGTGCCTGACTTAAACAAACCACCTCACCATCAGAATCCTCCTGGTCAATTTCCTCCCCAGCGCCAGCAACACCCATATCCTCCTCATCCTGGTGTACTTCAACACTGACATCTTCAATCTGACTATCAGGAACTGGACTGCGGGTGCTCCTTCCATCACTTGCAGGGGGCGTGCAAATGGTGGAAGGCGCATGCTCTTCACGTCCAGTGTTGGGAAGGTCAGGCATCGCAACCGACACAATTGGAGTCGGACTCTCCTTGTGGATTTGGGATTTCGAAGAACGCACAGTTCTTTGCGGTGCTACTGCTTTTGCCAGCTTTAGTCTTTTCATTTTTCTAGCGAGAGGCTGAGTGCTTCCATCCTCATGTGAAGCTGAACCACTAGCCATGAACATAGGCCAGGGCCTCAGCCGTTCCTTGCCACTCCGTGTGGTAAATGGCATATTGGCAAGTTTACGCTTCTCCTCCGACAATTTTATTTTAGGTTTTGGAGTCCTTTTTTTACTGATATTTGGTGTTTTGGATTTGACATGCTCTGTACTATGACATTGGGCATCGGCCTTGGCAGACGACGTTGCTGGCATTTCATCGTCTCGGCCATGACTAGTGGCAGCAGCTTCAGCACGAGGTGGAAGTGGATCTTGATCTTTCCCTAATTTTGGAACCTCAACATTTTTGTTCTCCATATTTTAATAGGCACAACTAAAAGGCACCTCAGGTAAACAATGGAGATGGATGGATTGGATACTAGTATACAATTATGGACGGGCTGCCGAGTGCCGACACAGAGGTAGCCACAGCCGTGAACTACCGCACTGTACTGTGTCTGCTGCTAATATATAGACTGGTTGATAAAGAGATAGTATACTCGTAACTAGTATGTATGTATGTATGTATAAAGAAAGAAAAAAAAAACCACGGTTAGGTGGTATATACAATTATGGACGGGCTGCCGAGTGCCGACACAGAGGTAGCCACAGCCGTGAACTACCGCACTGTACTGTGTCTGCTGCTAATATATAGACTGGTTGATAAAGAGATAGTATACTCGTAACTAGTATGTATGTATAAAGAAAGAAAAAAAAACCACGGTTAGGTGGTATATACAATTATGGACGGGCTGCCGAGTGCCGACACAGAGGTAGCCACAGCCGTGAACTACCGCACTGTACTGTGTCTGCTGCTAATATATAGACTGGTTGATAAAGAGATAGTATACTCGTAACTAGTATGTATGTATAAAGAAAGAAAAAAAAACCACGGTTAGGTGGTATATACAATTATGGACGGGCTGCCGTGTGCCGACACAGAGGTAGCCACAGCCGTGAACTACCGCACTGTACTGTGTCTGCTGCTAATATATAGACTGGTTGATAAAGAGATAGTATACTCGTAACTAGTATGTATGTATAAAGAAAGAAAAAAAAACCACGGTTAGGTGGTATATACAATTATGGACGGGCTGCCGTGTGCCGACACAGAGGTAGCCACAGCCGTGAACTACCGCACTGTACTGTGTCTGCTGCTAATATAGACTGGTTGATAAAGAGATAGTATACTCGTAACTAGTATGTATGTATAAAGAAAGAAAAAAAAACCACGGTTAGGTGGTATATACAATTATGGACGGGCTGCCGAGTGCCGACACAGAGGTAGCCACAGCCGTGAACTACCGCACTGTACTGTGTCTGCTGCTAATATATAGACTGGTTGATAAAGAGATAGTATACTCGTAACTAGTATGTATGTATAAAGAAAGAAAAAAAAACCACGGTTAGGTGGTATATACAATTATGGACGGGCTGCCGAGTGCCGACACAGAGGTAGCCACAGCCGTGAACTACCGCACTGTACTGTGTCTGCTGCTAATATATAGACTGGTTGATAAAGAGATAGTATACTCGTAACTAGTATGTATGTATAAAGAAAGAAAAAAAAACCACGGTTAGGTGGTATATACAATTATGGACGGGCTGCCGAGTGCCGACACAGAGGTAGCCACAGCCGTGAACTACCGCACTGTACTGTGTCTGCTGCTAATATATAGACTGGTTGATAAAGAGATAGTATACTCGTAACTAGTATGTATGTATAAAGAAAGAAAAAAAAACCACGGTTAGGTGGTATATACAATTATGGACGGGCTGCCGAGTGCCGACACAGAGGTAGCCACAGCCGTGAACTACCGCACTGTACTGTGTCTGCTGCTAATATATAGACTGGTTGATAAAGAGATAGTATACTCGTAACTAGTATGTATGTATAAAGAAAGAAAAAAAAACCACGGTTAGGTGGTATATACAATTATGGACGGGCTGCCGAGTGCCGACACAGAGGTAGCCACAGCCGTGAACTACCGCACTGTACTGTGTCTGCTGCTAATATAGACTGGTTGATAAAGAGATAGTATACTCGTAACTAGTATGTATGTATAAAGAAAGAAAAAAAAACCACGGTTAGGTGGTATATACAATTATGGACGGGCTGCCGAGTGCCGACACAGAGGTAGCCACAGCCGTGAACTACCGCACTGTACTGTGTCTGCTGCTAATATATAGACTGGTTGATAAAGAGATAGTATACTCGTAACTAGTATGTATGTATAAAGAAAGAAAAAAAAACCACGGTTAGGTGGTATATACAATTATGGACGGGCTGCCGAGTGCCGACACAGAGGTAGCCACAGCCGTGAACTACCGCACTGTACTGTGTCTGCTGCTAATATATAGACTGGTTGATAAAGAGATAGTATACTCGTAACTAGTATGTATGTATAAAGAAAGAAAAAAAAAACACGGTTAGGTGGTATATACAATTATGGACGGGCTGCCGAGTGCCGACACAGAGGTAGCCACAGCCGTGAACTACCGCACTGTACTGTGTCTGCTGCTAATATAGACTGGTTGATAAAGAGATAGTATACTCGTAACTAGTATGACTATAAAGAAAGAAAAAAAAACCACGGTTAGGTGGTATATACAATTATGGACGGGCTGCCGAGTGCCGACACAGAGGTAGCCACAGCCGTGAACTACCGCACTGTACTGTGTCTGCTGCTAATATAGACTGGTTGATAAAGAGATAGTATACTACTAATATTATATATACTGGTGGTCAGGTCACTGGTCACTAGTCACACTGGCAGTGGCACTCCTGCAGCAAAAGTGTGCACTGTTTAATTTTAATATAATATTATGTACTCCTGGCTCCTGCTATAACCTATAACTGGCACTGCAGTGCTCCCCAGTCTCCCCCACAATTATAAGCTGTGTGAGCTGAGCACAGTCAGATATATATATACATTGATGCAGCACACTGGGCTGAGCAGTGCACACAGATATGGTATGTGACTGAGTCACTGTGTGTATCGTTTTTTTCAGGCAGAGAACGGATATATTAAATAAAACAAACAACTGCACTGTCTGGTGGTCACTGTGGTCGTCAGTCACTAAACTCTGCACTCTCTTCTACAGTATCACAGCCTCAGGTCAATCTCTCTCTCTCTCTCTCAACCCTAATCTAAATGGAGAGGACGCCAGCCACGTCCTCTCCCTATCAATCTCAATGCACGTGTGAAAATGGCGGCGACGCGCGGCTCCTTATATAGAATCCGAGTCTCGCGATAGAATCCGAGCCTCGCGAGAATCCGACAGCGTCATGATGACGTTCGGGCGCGCTCGGGTTAACCGAGCAAGGCGGGAGGATCCGAGTCTGCTCGGACCCGTGAAAAAAACATGAAGTTCGTGCGGGTTCGGATTCAGAGAAACCGAACCCGCTCATCTCTAGTTTTCAATAGTGATGAGCGGATTCGGTTTTACTCGGTTCTCAAAACGGCATCTTATTGGCTATCCAAAACACGTGACATCCGTGAGCCAATAAGATGCCGTTTTGAGAACCGAGTAAAACCGAGTAAAACCGAATCCGCTCATCACTAGTTTTCAAACCCAGCCTGTGGCATGGCAGTTAGGAGCTGATTAGCTGGTACTTTATCTCCGTTCACCTTATCCCCATCCAAGGCTTAGTAAATAGTGCCCTAAATCACACATGTACTAACAGATAATATTTTACATTGTTTAAAAAGAAAATGTCAAAAAACATCTGTTATTAAATGTGGAATTTACATCCCGAAATACAAAATTGACCAAAAATCGACCCAGATAGATTTTTTAAATAAATATACTGTACCCCTAAATCCCACATTTACTAACAGACGATTTTTGATATATATTTTTTTTAAAGATATAAAAAACATGTTAGTAAATGTGTGATTTAGACCCTGAAACACAAAATTAATCAAACGCTGAGCAAAAATGAATCAAAATTGACCCAAATTGACTTTTATTAACATCTGCAATGAGATCTTTTAAAATATTTTATATATGAACCATCACTTGTACCTTTTTTTTTTATAATTTTCAATTATAATGTCTGTCTTTCAATATATGGATGGAAACATGACAGCTTCCAGTAGTACGACAGATTGGATAGTTGAATCCTTAAGCATTGTGCTACAACATCTGATGCATTCTATCACAGGAGCTATCACCTGGCTTTATTTCCTGATCCCAGTCAGCTTTAGGTGTGGAAATGAGCAGGTGCTCTGGAGAAAATATAATTAAGAGATTTCAAAATTTCCACACATATGGGATATATGACCACGGGCAAAAATATATATTAAATTGGCCTCATTAAGAAGGTTCTGTACCCTAAGAGAGGCTAATGTGTTAATTACATTTTTAACACAGTATCATTATAAAGAAAAGGCGTTTGAGATTGCCATTGAGACTTTACATTTTCAGAAGCACAAAAAGCACATCCTTGCATCCGGTAAAACAGAAGGAGCTTTGTAAGTTGATCTAATATTTCAAGGACATTGAAGCATTAAATAACGGCATTTTCACATTCTGTAATGGTAGATAAAATGTACTGTCCTTGGCTCCTTCATTTTATCCCTCTTAAACAGAACTGTGAAGATGGGAATGCCATGCAGCACATTTTATTAATAAGTAGTCTTCTGAATACAAGAGTACCGAACAGGCTTAAAAAAATGTAGAGTGGTCGGGAGATAAAGTCTAACTTTATTAAGTATTTATGAATATATTGGTAATTATGATTCTGTGCTTTATTACCTGGGTCAGCCTATTGCCATTATGCAATAGGCTGACCCAACATCAATAAGTGCAGCCTAAACTCCTTTTTGAGTGGTGTCACTATATCCAAGTGCAGCGGTTCTTAATCTTTAAGTGCTGGTACCTCTTCATTTATCATACTTTATTCTTGTAACCCTTGTCAGTTATTATTATGTATGATAAATTTGTAATTTGTAAAAGAAAATCAAAGTGAATAGGTTATAGTGGATGTACTAAAGTTAAAATGTGGTAAAACCCCTGTTTTGGGGGGTTTACCACATTTTCATATGTACTAAGACCCGGCCGACGGGTTTTCGCCACCAAGGGTATCGCCATCTTTTGATGGCAATACCCTATAGAAGCCCATAAGCTTCTTTCGCACCCGCCGCCACTGAGTGCAGCACCCACCACTGAACGGCGCACCTGCCGACCCCCACCCCACCCCCATCACCTGCGTCCAGGTGCAGATCCTTGGTCCCCAGCTCCTTCTCCGCAGCTACACAGTCATTTCCGCTTCCGGCTGAACGGGAGAGGAGGAGGAGCACTGGGACTCCCAGCAAACATCACCTCTCAGGGCTAGACCCCACAAAGACCCCCTGCAATCCTTCTCACAGGCATCGCAGGGGTCTCTGTCACTGAATTGTGATTAGCATTGCTGTGGTGGGGGCGATGTATTTTAATACATCCCGCCCAGGATGTAAACCTCATGGGCAGCTTGCACATTTTATGCCCTCATGGGGTACATGTACCAATTGTCAAGAACCTTGTTAAGAGTCCATATTCTCAACACTATGCGGTATATTCATAAAGCAGTGAAAAAGTGGAGAAGTGAGCCAGTGGAGAGGTTGCCCGTGGCAACCAATCAGCTTTGAAGTAATATGTATTAAGTGCATTCTATAAATTTATACGTAGCAGCAGATTGGTTGCCGTGGGCAACTTCTCGACTGGCTCACTTCTCACTCTTTTCACTGCTTTGTCCTTAGACCCCTATTTCTCTAACTAAAATATTTTAAGAATGCATGAGACAAACGGTTTTGCTCAGGTGTTACACTGGGTACACACTGCACAATTATCTGTCAGAACATCTGAGCATTTAAAGATCTGATAGTGGATAGTACAATGCATATGCACATACAATCTTGGTTTAGCTCAGATAAATTGTTTTGATCCAATAATCACATCTTGTAAAAATTTTGCAGTGTGTATGCACTGACCACCAATCTGCCAGAAGCACTTCCGATAGGTCTGCATATGTAAATCAGTGACACAATCTTTCCTTACGATCAACAGGAGAGATAAATGGAAGGATCTGAAGAAACAATTGTATAGTGTGTATGTTTGACTATCTTAAGTATTCCTTGCAGGGACAATCTCAGGAATTTGTCAATCTGCAGAAAAAAACATCATCAAGTCTGTACCCTACTTTATTCATTCCATCACCTTTTTTTAGGGCGGGGAGAGAAAGTATTAGGCTCAGGTAAGTGAGGCAAAAAGTACAACATACTGAAATGTTACATGAATATGTCATCTTTTTCAATATGTGTCTCTGGAAATACAGTATATCTTACTTGCTTTCATTAACATGGTCACTTATATCCTTTGTTTCCGTACTGTACAGGGTTTGGGATGGAAATTACGGTGGTCTGGGTGCTGGTGGCCAGAATGCCGACTGCGGCATCCCAACAGTGAGAATCCTGACAGGGGAACAGGTTAGTATATTTACCTTCCCCCAATGGCCCCCGTCCCCCTAACCCTCTCTCTCGCTACATCCTAAACCTAACCCCCCTCACCAGGTTAACCCTAACCCTCCTTGGTGGTGCCAAAACCTTACTCCTCCTTCCCGCAGGCTAAGCCTAACCCTCCCCCCTCCTCCTTGCAGCCTAACCCTAACCCTCCCAGGAGGAGTCTAAAGCCAGGGTCGGACTGGCCCACAGGGGAAACCACCAGTGGGCCCTACTGCCTGTGGGCCCTCCTCCTCCTCTAGGGATCAGGTTCAAGACTCTATCCTAGTGCACTTGAATTATGCATTATACATATGTTACATTATAATTCACAAGAATATGGATTATTATATATTTACCAAGGGGAACAGAACATGTACTCTGTAATAGATAGCCAAACCTCTGTGGTGGTTTTTAAGCATGAACCCCTACAACAGCATCCCCCCGGTGAGCCCTTCATGCTAATCCGACACTGCCTAAAAATAACCTCCCCTCCCAACAGCCTAACCCTCCCCCCCTTCCCCTTAGCCTAATCCAAAACCTCCCCCCTGCAGCCTAAACCCAACCGATCCCTCTCCGCACATTACTTCTCCGGTGCACCAGCAGTGTTTCATTCGGGATCCCGGGTGTCAGAAAGCTGGCGCCGGGATAGTATTCCCAGTTGGGATACCGGGTGCGGCATTCCAACTTGTGGCGGGATTCCATCGTCGGTATTTCAACTGCCGGGATCCCGACCATTGGGATAATGACCGGAACTCCTGTACAGTTCTCCAGTCTGTAAAATGAGTATTCTTTATAAAGACTATTTAGGGACTTATTCAGGTTTGTTAGCAAATAAAAAATTAGCAATTGGGCAAAACAACGTTGTACTGCAGGTGGGGCAGATGTAACAATTGCAGAGAGATTTAGATTTGGGTGTGGCGTGTTCAAACTGAAATCTAAATTGTAGTGTAGAAATCAAGCAGCCAGTATTTACCCTGCACAGAAACAATATAACCCACCCAAATTGAAATCTATCTGCACGTTACATCTGCCCCACCTGCGGTGCAACATGGTTTTGCCCAATTGCTAACTTTTTGGTTTGCTAACAAACCTGACTAACCCCCTTAGTAACAGACATTGGAGTATGAAGACTGCGCAGTACACACTTTCTGTGCTTCAATTACAAAAATAAAATACTATGTTGCACAGTAGCCTGAATTTGACATATCTCTTCTGATAAACACGTGTCTTTCAGACAGTGCCGTTTCTTGCGGCGGGCGAGCCGTGCAACCGCGCCCGCTGCGGCATTTTGCAGGTCTTTGTCTCCCTCTCCTCCCTCTTCCCGAGCACTCCTGCTCAGTGGGTGGAGTTTCGTGGAATGCCGCTGTTGCGTCGTGTTGTCACGACGCAATCGCATCATTCCGCGAAACCCCGTCCCCCGAGCAGGAGTACTCGGGAAAAGGGAGGAGGGGGAGACAAGCTGGAAGGAGGAGGCGGCCGGCGCGAGGGAGGAGAGGCGGCCCAACCCAAAGAGCGGGAAGATCCTCCTCATATTTAAGTAGTCTCTCTCTCCCCCCCTCCCTCTCCCTTCCTCCCCCCCCACTTGACACTTGCCTGCCGTACTGTGTAAAATGGGGATACTTGCCTGCCGTACTGTGTAAAATGGGGAGTCTTGCCTGCCGCACTGTGTGAAATGGGGACTCTTGCCTGCCGCACTGTGTAAAATGGGGACACTTGCTTGCTGTACTGTGTAAAATGGGGACACGTGCATGCTGTAATGTGTAAAATGGGGACACGTGCATGCTGTAATGTGTAAAATGGGGACTCTTGCCTGCGTACTGTGTAAAATGGGGACACGTGCCTTCCGCACTGTGTAAAATGGGGACTCTTGCCTGCGTAATGTGTAAAATGGGGACTCTTGCCTGCCGTACTGTGTAAAATGGGGACACGTGCCTGCTGTACTGTGTAAAATGGGGACACGTGCCTGCTGTAATGTGTAAAGTGGGGACTCTTGCCTGCCATACTGTATAAAATGGGGAGTCTTGCCTGCGTAATGTGTAAAATGGGGACACGTGCCTGCTGTAATGTGTAAAATGGGGACTCTTGCCTGCCGTACAGTATAAAATGGGGAGTCTTGCCTGCGTAATGTGTAAAATGGGGACACGTGCCTGCTGTAATGTGTAAAATGGGGACTCTTGCCTGCCATACTGTATAAAATGGGGAGTCTTTCCTGTGTAATGTGTAAAATGGGGACACGTGCCTGCCGTACTGTGTAAAATGGGGACACGTGCCTGCTGTAATGTGTAAAGTGGGGACTCTTGCCTGCCGTACTGTATAAAATGAGGAGTCTTGCCTGCGCAATGTGTAAAATGGGGACACGTGCCTGCTGTAATTTGTAAAATGGGGACTCTTGCCTGCCATACTGTATAAAATGGGGAGTCTTGCCTGTGTAATGTGTAAAATGGGGACACGTGCCTGCTGTAATGTGTAAAATGGGGACTCTTGCCTGCCGTACTGTATAAAATGGGGAGTCTTGCCTGCGTAATGTGTAAAATGGGGACACGTGCCTGCTGTAATGTGTAAAATGGGGACTCTTGCCTGCCATACTGTATAAAATGGGGAGTCTTGCCTGTGTAATGTGTAAAATGGGGACACGTGCCTGCCGTACTGTGTAAAATGGGGACACGTGCCTGCTGTAATGTGTAAAGTGGGGACTCTTGCCTGCCCGTACTGTATAAAATGAGGAGTCTTGCCTGCGCAATGTGTAAAATGGGGACACGTGCCTGCTGTAATGTGTAAAATGGGGACTCTTGCCTGCCATACTGTATAAAATGGGGAGTCTTGCCTGTGTAATGTGTAAAATGGGGACACGTGCCTGCTGTAATGTGTAAAATGGGGACTCTTGCCTGCCGTACTGTATAAAATGGGGAGTCTTGCCTGTGTAATGTGTAAAATGGGGACACGTGCCTGCTGTAATGTGTAAAATGGGGACTCTTGCCTGCCGTACTGTATAAAATGGGGAGTCTTGCCTGTGTATTGTGTAAAATGGGGGCACGTGCCTGCTGTAATGTGTAAAATGGGGACTCTTGCCTGCCGTACTGTATAAAATGGGGAGTCTTGCCTGTGTAATGTGTAAAATGGGGACACGTGCCTGCTGTAATGTGTAAAATGGGGACTCTTGCCTGCCGTACTGTATAAAATGGGGAGTCTTGCCTGTGTATTGTGTAAAATGGGGGCACGTGCCTGCTGTAATGTGTAAAATGGGGACTCTTGCCTGCCGTACTGTATAAAATGGGGAGTCTTGCCTGTGTAATGTGTAAAATGGGGACACGTGCCTGCTGTAATGTGTAAAATGGGGACTCTTGCCTGCCGTACTGTATAAAATGGGGAGTCTTGCCTGCGTAATGTGTAAAATGGGGACTTTTGATTTTTTTTTCCTGTGGTGGCCGTGATGATATCAGATGAGGCCACGCCCATTTTAATGAGACAACGTCCATTTTAATGAGGCCACGCCCCCTTGCCGGGAGCAGGGGGGGGGGGGGCATTTTAAAATCTCGCACTGTGAGCCAAATTGATTAGAAACAGCCCTGCTCTCAGAACTACTGTAGCTCCAAATATCTTTTTATTTACGTGATTTCCTCCATAAGGTAGATGGTGAGTAAACCTAATTTATACAGTTACATAATTATTTCACAAGTTCAGAAACAGGCAAGTTCTCAAAATAAAACTTGCTGAAGGTATAAGAGTTCTAGCTTGAAGAAACTGTTCTGCAGCTTCTTGGCAAGATAAATCGTACATGAGTTATATTCATACAGAATACATTTCGTTATAGACCAAACAAACCTGCCAGAGATGTGCCTGCCATCAATTTTTACTGTGCCGAGCAACGACTACATTGAGATGAAATGACGGTCTGTCTGAAAAGTTCCCAGGTTTTGGAGCTCATCATACAGTCTATTTGGACTTGCCTGACCTCATCTGGTCATTAAACTGAAAGCATTTTAAAATACCCTGGTAGAGAGCAACCTTAATCCAAACAGTGACATTTGATTGAGTGAATAGCTACATAACTTTGTACTTTAAAAGCTTTTCATTACATGCTAATCAAATCCTAGTCTTCAAAGATCGATTCACAGCAGGGGATTCTCCCAGATCCACCTGTGCAGTAACCAGGAAAACAGACTTCTAGAAAAATAAAACACTCCTTTTTTAGATACAAAAATAATGGATGATAAGCTGAGCTGGAGTTTTCCTATTCCCTAGACGAAAAAATTAAAAGATCATCCTTTATACACAAAGGGCCTCATTAAAGTGGCAATATTAATAATATTTTATACAAGCGGCCCAGTAATATTGTCAAAAGCAAAAATATTTTTGGTTTGGTTATTCTAGAATTTTTATACTAACACCACAATTAATTTCTCATGAAATGGATTGCTAATCACTTGTATGCTTATTTAAACAAACATTTAACCCAACTATTGCTTGCAGCTTGGTTGCTTAGAAAACAAATTGGTTGTTAGAGATTTTCTTTTCTTGCATAATGGGCCCTACACCATACCTCCCAACTGTCCCACTATTCGGACACTGTCCGACTGTCCCTCCCGTGGGTCGCAGTGTCCCGCGGGCGGGGGGGCAGTTGGGGGAGGCTTTGATCAACCGCTGCTTTGGGAGGGGAGCAGGGGACTGCCCAGCTGCTCTGGGAGCGCTGGGCACGCCCCCAAAATGCCAAAAATTGGTCAGTGGTGCCAGCCACACCCACTCGGCAGATGCCATGCCCCTTCCACAACAAGCCACGCCCCCTTTTAGGGTCACACGCGGCTTCGCCGCACAGGGGTCCCTCTTCCTCCCCCTTCAACGTGGGGAGGTATGCTACACACTGGTTGATATATTTGAAAGATATGAACGATATCATTCATAAATGAATGCTAAATCATTCATATCTATCAGTAAGAATGCTTCAACGATGAACAATGCGCGTGCCTGGAATCGTTCATCGTTGAACGATCATCGTTTAAACATGCCAGTCAATTTGGACGATATAGATGCCTGTACTCTCATATCGCCCAAATTGGCCATCAATATCGTCCAGTGTGTAGGCTTTAAATCACTGGGGAAAAAATTGACCATCAATAATATCGATGGTCGATAATATCGCCAATATCGCCCAGTGTGTAGGGCCCTTTACCTTGCATAAAGGCAGGGCACGATTAACAATGGAATGGATCAGAATCAGAATCAGAATCAGCTTTATTGGCCAGGTATACTTGCGTATACTAGGAATTTGTCTTTGGTTTGCTATACAACAGCCAAGTAGGTAACAGATAAGCAGGTGGGGGGGATAGGGGGGGAGTAAAGTCACACATATAGGTATACGGTAGGGACACAAGTTAGTTACATGTACATCTAGTCAGTCAATGTTCAGGAGTTCAGCAGGAGGACCGCTTGGGGAAAGAAACTTTTGAGGCTTCTGGTGGACCTGGCGGGGACAGCCCTGTAACGCCTGCCTGAAGGAAGCAAATTAAACATGCTGTGGCCGGGGTGTAGCTGGTCTTTTACTATCTTCATTGCCCGCTTTTTAGCTCTGGAAAGGTACAGGTCCTGGACTGAGGGAAGGTTGGCCCCGATGATCTTCTTTGCGGTTCTGACCACCTTTTGGAGCCTGCATCTATCCTTCGCGCTGGCGGAGCTGTACCATACGAGTATCGAGGCGCACAGTACCGACTCAACAATTGCGGAGTAGAAGAGGAGCAGAAGCTTCTGTGGGATGTTGAACTTCCTTAGTTGCCTGAGGAAGAACAACCTCTGCTGCGCTTTCCCAACAGTGGCGTCAGCATTGGACCCCCATTTAAGGTCCCGGGAGATTGTGGTCCCTAGAAACTTGAAGGAGTCCACTAACGATACCACACTGTCAGCAATCATTAGCGGAGGTGCACTAGATGACTTCTTCCTGAAGTCCACTATCATCTCAACAGTTTTGAGGGGTTTGAGCTCAAGGTTGTTGTGGATGCACCACTGGGCTAACTGGTCTACTTCCCGTCTATAAGCCGATTCGTCCCCGTCCTTGGTGAGGCCGATGACGGTGGTGTCATCGGTGAATTTGATGATCTTTACTGATTGCGCCTCTGAGGTACAGTCATTTGTGTACAGGGAGAAGAGCAGGGGTGAGAGGACACAGCCCTGAGGGGCCTCTGTACTAATGGACCTCGCTTGAGAGGTGAATTCCTCCGCTTTCACCACCTGTGTCCTATCTGTCAGGAAGTCTACTATCCAGGAACAGGTAGCTTCTGGGACCCCTAGGCGAAGTAATTTGGGGTGGAGGATGCTGGGGACGATTGTATTGAAGGCCGAGCTGAAATCGACAAACAGGACCCTCGCATAGGTACCGGGAATGTCTAGGTGCTATAGAATGTAGTGCAGGCCCAGGTTGACTGCATCCTCGACACACCGATTTGATCGATAGGCCAACTGCAGGAGGTCCAGTTGGGGGCCAGTTACAGTTTTCAGGTGATTCAAAACCAGACGCTATTCATGACCACAGACGTCAGTGCTATTGGCCTGAAGTCGTTCAGGTTCGTGATAGAGGGTTTCTTGGGGACAGGGACGATAGTAGACCATTTGAGGTAGGAAGGGACTATCTGTAGCTCCAGCGATTTGTTGAAGATCTTGGTGAATATGGGGGCGAGCTGACCCGCACATGCTCTTAGGGTAGATGGTGACACTCCGTCGGGACCCGGAGCTTTCCTGGGTTTGGCCCTTTTGAACAATGCCTCCACCTCTTCTTGGGCGACTTGCAGTGCCTGGGGTTGGCCTTCGGTGTTCGGGGCATCGTAGAGGTGATTGTTTGGGTTGCAGGGGACTTCTTTTGCGAACCTGCAATAAAAGTGGATCAGTTCGTCTGCTAGGTCTTGGTGCATGGTGGTGGACTACAATGTTTTCCTATAGTTGGTTATGGATTGCATTCCTTTCCATACAGATACAGGGTCATTGGTGGAGAGATCATTTGTTAGCTTGTCCGAGAACCGCTTTTTTGCTAGCCCGATTCCTTTAGTCATAGAGTTCATAGTACGGTTGTATAGTGCTCTGTCACCGCTGCTATAGGCCTCCTCTTTGGCCCGACGAAGTTGCCTGAGCTGGGCGTTGAACCAGGCTTGTTGTTGCTGTAAATGCGGTAAGTCTTGGTAGGTACACACATGTCCTCGCAGTAGCTGATGTAGGATGTGACAGTGTCTGTTAGGTCATTCAGGTTGGTTGGCGAGGCTTCGAAGACCCCCATTCCATGCAGTCAAAGCAGGCCTGGAGCTGCAAATCCAGGTTTCCACATAACAATAGGCCTATCACCATGACAGCAACATGATGTCATTTTCATACTTATACATATTTAGGGAGACATTGCTACTTAAACTGCACGTGCATAGGCAAAAGCAGGAGGGGTTTCTGGTTGCCCAGAAACCCCATCCTCTTGGCAAGTGGCTGAAATTATGATAACTATAGCAATGGTATATAATACGATTACTAGAGTTGCCGCCACATCATGCAGTGTAAGGGACAGTGCGGAGCTGCTGCACATGCCCAGTGATAACAGCTTCTTTTACCAAATTTGCTGTGTGTGGGTGGATCTGAGCCCTCAATCAGTGCACTGGACTAGAGAGTAGCTGCCAGGAAGAAGAGACAGGAGCCTTACCATGGGGTGGGAGAATGTGTGCTTAGAAATTGAAGTTATGTTTCCTACTGATTTTATTTTGTTTATGTATTTTGTTATTACGGTATGTTTAATCTTTTCCTGACCACTTATTTATATTATTTAAACATTTGATAAAGCCTATATTATAGACCACTTATAGTGTTAAATATGAATACTGCATTCCATACAGTCTCCAGTGTTTAAAAAGACCAATGTTTACATTAATGTCCAGGGTCGTTACAAGGTTTTACTACCGCTCCCCCAGACTCCCGCACTTGCTCCAATGTTCCGCAGAGTGGGAGATGTAGACTGCCTTTTGAAACCCGCCTCTAGAAATCCTGCGTTTGCCACTGACGGGATCTACATGCCTACATGGCATTGGCCTCATTGTTTCTCTTTTCACAATAGGCCCTTTAACATTATCAGCCCCAGGCCAATGAAGCCCTTAATATGGCCCTGGATAAGGGGAAGGGCATAGGTAGTAAGAGCTTTACAAGGATTCTATGATTCATTTACAGCTCCTTAGGTATCAGCAATGCTCTGTATAGATTGGTTTGAGCTCTTTACCAAAATAAAAACATTAAAAAATACTTACGGGAATAAGAAACTTTTTAATTTCTTCTAGAGCATGTCCCATTCTGGCATAGGCTTCTGCCGGTGGAGCAAACACCTCAATGAGAACATGGAGGTCATCGTTTAGATGGAAGTATTTTGCTTCTCCACTTTTTCGGAGCTCTTCTTCCTGTAGCACAAGACAAGACAACATATTCTTTCATTATGGAGCATAGATCGACATTGTGCCAGATAAGGCTTCTTGCTATAATACATCATCTGTTATCCTGTGCAGATCAGTCTAATACAGTTTGGTCTACAGTACTTACAGGAGTATTCTAAAACTTACCTTTGCTTTATCCCTCATAGATCCCTTTCCAAGTATGGACATTTTAGTTAGTGTGTCTTCTTGTAATCTTTTCAGGGAATTTCCACGTGGACCCAAGAGCTTACCAACAAAGTTAAACTGTGCAAAGTCAAGAAAAAATAGGAAATTACATACAGTATGTGAAAAACATTTCATTACAAATATTGGACCTGAGATGGCGGCAGTAGCAGAGTAGCTGTGTCTATGCATGACTCAGCTGTGTTGCAGGTGGTGTCTTGGGTAAATAAACACCTCCTGCTGGCTTTGGTGATCTGCTGCTGCATCTGAAGGCGCATCAGCTGATTTCTCTGCGTGAACCTCAGCCATCTGAGTTACCATTAAGGATGGCCGGAGAATTCACATTTCTGAAACAGGTGATGTCCCCATTTTCTGCAGCGCTGGCTGTTGCTGACCCATTGCCACTTCCAGTTGAGCGCAGCATATCAGTCATGCTGTAGAATTTGGGGTACTGCGAGCAACATTGCAGCCTTTGGATCTGCATACAGTGTGGGGAATTCAAATGTTATCGCCCCGATCTCCCATCTAAAGAGACGGGAGATCACAGGGGGTGATATATAATCGAGGTCCCCTATCACGCTGATTGCGCCCTTTAGTGTCGGTTTTAGCCACGTAAACCCAACTAAGCTAATGGGTACAATCAGGAAAAGTGCAGTTTCACGTTTCACACATTTCAGCTCGCCACTCCTGGTGGGTGCGAGTTAAAATGTAGATGCAGGAAGCCGATCATGACTGAAAGGAGCTACATTTCAATATCTCCATTTGGCGCCATCTAGTGGCTGCTGGCATCATTAATATTTGAATCCGCCCAGTATGCGCAATGCGACTTCTGTCTATGTTCATAATGGAAAACATCGGAGATGCACTGTACGTAAACATTAGGGTTTGTGTATATGTCTAAATTAGGACCATTGTCTGCATTGTAATAATTTTGCGCCATTTTCACCCAATTATTTGATCATTGACACTTAAAAATGGTATCTCTTCACATGCAAACTGGCTTTTCAGTTTTCATTTATATATAAAACACAATAAGATTCATACTACTTTTATACAGGTAAAAGTATCAATATGATTTATTTTTAAATACCGTAGTTCAATAATTACTACAGGATATAGATTATATGTAATACAATGCAACAGAAGACAGAGAAGTGCCCTGCTCTGGCGATGATGATGACGATGGATTGATGATGATGATGATGATCATCATCATCATCATCGTCATCATCATCATCATCTATTTTTTGGATGGTGAACACAGCTGACATGTAACAACCAGTCTCCTAAACTGAAATCCACCTTCATACAGCAGTATACTGACGGTCATTGTTAATATTAAGCACATTAAAAAAATTAAAGGTTCTCGTTGACCTAAGACAAAACCTATTCTCTATAAGTAGAAGTAACTTTCTGTACATTTTCTAAGTTTTAATTGTGAGGCCTACTGGTAGAGAGCCAGTGATCCCGTAGATTAAGATAGAAGACCAACTCTTACCAATAGGCTGCATTCTTTTCAAATGAAACAAGATCTTCAGAGGTGTAGGAATGCAACTGGTTTACAGGTGTGGTGATTTACTTTAACAAAATATATAGGGGCATATGTAATAGGGTCTGAGTTTACCGGAGGTGCAGATGCCGGCAAATCACAGACTTTATTTTTAAAGCGGCAATCATTTACAAGGCATGGTTTTGAGACTGGGTGGCATCCCGCACCTCTTGTACCCTATTGCATATGCCCCATTGTCTTCTAGACAAGTGATATTCTGGATAAGCGTCCAGCTTTCATGCAATGATCCACAGAAGGGGAAATCAAACTTAGTGTTGGCAAGTAATTTACCTTAGGAAACTGTTTAATAGGGATTAGGACTTTTTGTGCCAGCTTCATGTTCTTATTTATCACTACATCAATATATTGGTCCTCCGTGTCATCTTCATTATCTTCTCCCTTCTGAAGTTTTTCAATCTCTGAAAAGAAAAAAGAGGAAATACATAAATACTGTATACACTGCACTGTACCTAGTATTTCAAGTTTACAAACTGTACAAGTGTTGGTGCTCTAAGTTATATTAATAACACGCAAATGGAATGATGGAAGATTTGTGAATGTAAAACATATGTTCCATTAAAATTCCTCATCCCCCATCATTTTTAAGGGAGGTAATCTTTGCTCTTTCATAATACTACCCTGACGGCACAAATTCAGTAGGATATTCCGGTTGTTGGGATGCCAAAGGTCATATGACCGACACAGGCATCCTGGCCTTGAAGATTCCGACATCGGAGGGGGGAGGAGGGGGAAGTATCTCCTAACCCTCCTGTAGTGACGGCTAGGGCAACCCTCCTCCCCGGAGTGGCGGTTAAGGATAACCCTCAAGGGGTGGTAGCTAGGATAACCTTCGAAGGCCCCCTGTGCTTAAACCTAAACCCTGCCAGCACCTAACTCTAACCCTAAAAGTTACCCTGAGACTTACTTTCAGAATGGCGGCTGTCGGTCTTCCAGCGTCACTTGTCTCCCAAGTGGTGTCAGGATTCTGGCGTCTGTCACATGACTGCCAGCATCCTAACATTGCAAACCTCCATATTTGTATTCACTTCCTCACATTATTTTACCATGGATCATACATACACACATACACATACATACATACATACATACATACATATAAACCAAAGAAACATATTAGCAATTAGCTTTTAATTGCTTATTTCAAGATTGACAAGGAAAGTAAGTGACTCATTGGTTGTTGCCATGGTACAGTAAACCAAAATGTAATGCTACTAAATTAAATTTACCACCACTGTCAAATGCATCCATGATCTCACACAATCACATAATAGGACGGGAAACTGCCTCCCACATGATCAGCACCCTCCTCTTCTAAAATCATCTGTGCTGCTATGAACATTCGGAAGATTTGATTGGCTACAAGTTGTTCTATCACCACCCTCTTCAGGATTTCAGCACACAAGCAAGACTTGGAGGTTGTTCACGAAATGCTTTCCCCCTTGCAACATGCAACTTTAAATCAGTGCCGTTAGGGTTGTATATTATTAAAAAGCAATAAAATATTTTATTGAATTCAAGTATTTAATAAATGTGTATAGTTTTATTTAGTACATTTTTCCCATATTTTAGCACTTTGTTGAAGGCTCTTAGGAACTCAAGTACAATGGGCAATCAACCCTCACTATAATGTGTCCAAAAAGAGTGATGGATAAAACATAGGCTCAGTATGATTTATTGTTACTGCAAGCTGCTCAGTGGAATTCTGTACTGTACATATTCATGTAAAATATGTTTTTCTGCAACTCAAAGATCCATCAGAAACATTTTCATGGTATCGCCATTTACCCTCATGAGCCACAGCTGAGTGAAACATTCTTAGGCACTAGTCTCAACTAAGACATGCTCATTTCAAAGAAAGAGGCAGAATTAGTAAAATAATTGTTAAAGCCGCACTGCCACCTAGATAGAAAATTCTCCTGTAATGTTTCAGGTTCCGTCAAACAGAACCAGCAAATTAATTAAGATAACAAATTTAAATGGCAGAGGTGTGAGTGAGCATCAGGACCAATCACAATCCACAAGTTCATGACTGTGGATTTTGATTGGCCCTATCACTAACAACCCCCTTGGAATTTCATAGAAGAGTCTAAGAGGGGACTCTGGATAGAGGTAGTAAAAATGTTTACTAGATGGTTTTATAGCTTTAGCATATACAAAAAATAAGGAACTTTATCCCACTGACACTTGGGCATGAAATATTGAATAGCGTGCAGTGCTGTTGACACAGGTCTCAAACAAAATTGCCAAGAACATAAAGAAATTGCAACACAGAGTTCAAAAATGATGATACAGCTCCCAGCGCAACTGAAAGATACTTAATCTTTGTTACAAATGGTGACTTTTAAACCAGAAAATAGTGAAACCTTTACAAATTACAACCCTGTAAGTCTCCTGCACACACAAAAGTCTATTTATTCTACTTGTAGTCACAAATATCTTGTATAAATAAAACTATGAATGGAAAACCAGGGTTAAAATAGCTTCCCCAATTTCAGAATTTTATATAAAACCTACACAATACGATTTGTAAAAATCAAACAACATATGATGTGACGGCATAATTACTTTTTGAACAAATGGCACTTCTACCTTTAATCATATATTTCAAGGTTGAGAAGGATAGCGGGATTTGTTTTACTAATCCACAGATTAGATTCTGTACCACTAGTATGCATCTGAACATAGCAAATCTTTGCTATAAGTGAAATGTATGATTAAGATTTCAAATAGAGCAAAAAGATTAACATAAAAAAACCTTAAGATACAGATGTTTCATCGGAAAAAGCATTTACCACAATGGGGGTAATTCCAAGTTGATCGCAGCAGGAATTCTGTTAGCAATTGAGCAAAACCATGGCCCTCATTCCGAGTCGTTTGCTCGGTATTTTTCATCGCATCGCAGTGAAATTCCGCTTAGTACGCATGCGCAATATTCGCACTGCGACTGCGCCAAGTAATTTTACAATGGAGATAGTATTTTTACTCACGGCTTTTTCATCGCTCCGGCAATCGTAGTGTGATTGACAGGAAATGGGTGTTACTGGGCGGAAACACTGCGTTTTCGGGGCGTGTGGATAAAAACGCTACCGTTTCCGGAAAAAACGCAGGAGTGGCTGGAGAAACGGGGGAGTGTCTGGGCGAACGCTGGGTGTGTTTATGACGTCAAACCAGGAACGACAAGCACTGAACTGATCGCAGATGCCGAGTAAGTCTGAAGCTACTCTGAAACTGCTAAGTAGTTTGTAATCGCAATATTGCGAATACATCGGTCGCAATTTTAAGAAGCTAAGATACACTCCCAGTAGGCGTAGGCTTAGCCTGAGCAACTCTGCTAAATTCGCCTTGCGAGCCATCAACTCGGAATGAGGGCCCATGTGCACTGCAGGGGAGGCAGATATAACATGTGCAGAGAGAGTTAGATTTGGGTGTGGTGTGGTCAATCTGCAATCTAATTTGCAGTGTAAAAATAAAGCAGCCAGTATTAACCCTGCACAGAAATAAAATAACCCACCCAAATCTAACTCTCTCTGCAAATGTTATATCTGCCACACCTGCAGTGCACATGGGCCCTCATTCCGAGTTGTTCGCTCGGTAAAAATCTTCGCATCGCAGCGATTTTCCGCTTAATGCGCATGCGCAATGTCCGCACTGCGACTGCGCCAAGTAAATTTGCTATGTAGTTAGGATTTTTACTCACGGCTTTTTCATCGTTCTGGCGATCGTAATGTGATTGACAGGAAATGGGTGTTACTGGGCGGAAACAGGCCGCTTTATGGGCGTGTGGGAAAAAACGCTACCGTTTCCGGAAAAAACGTAGGAGTGGCCGGAGAAACGGGGGAGTGTCTGGGCGAACGCTGGGTGTGTTTGTGACGTCAAACCAGGAACGACAAGCACTGAACTGATCGCAGATGCCGAGTAAGTCTGAAGCTACTCAGAAACTGCTACGAGGTGTGTAATCGCAATATTGCGAATACATCGTTCGCAATTTTAAGATGCTAAGATTCACTCCCAGTAGGCGGCGGCTTAGCATGAGCAAATCTGCTAAAATTCACTTGCGAGCGAACAACTCGGAATGAGGGCCATGGTTTTGCCCAACTGCAAAAAAAAAATTTCCTGCTGCGATCAACTTGGAATTACCCCCAATCTGCGATTGGGCATTACACTTAAATACCTTCTATACCTTTACAGATGTTCGTGGAGTAGTAAAACACAACAAATAAATAACGTGAAATGTAATTTGTACTATAGTTGAAAATAAAGGCAGAAATAAACTAAAGGTTTTTTTGTTTTTTTTCCAGAGATCAAGGGAATTAATTGAAGCCACAAAGAATGTCAGCTTTTGGATAGAAAGATACAGTATAACATGTTAGAGATAACAGCAGTCCTACTCCCATGTGATTTATCAGTTTAGAGCTTTCAGCAGTGATTATAGCAGACAATGCTCTATCGTACATACAGTTACTTCTATTTATGTATGCCTCTCATACCACTGCGTATCTTATTGCAACAAAATATCTCTAGAGTCAAACTGGGTAACCATGGTTTGGAGATAACAGTGACTAATGGGACCCAGTTTGTAGACAGTTTAATATAACTTAATTTTCATTAAAAAGAAGACAAATAAAAGGAATCATCCTAAGGTGACTGCAGAATAAAGTCTACACTGTACATTCAGCGTTTAAATAAAGGATGTTAGCACTGGCGTATTTATAATGGGAGCAGTGTGTGTGATGCACACGGGCCCCCAGGGATCAGCGGGGCCCACACCGCACATACTGCACCCGCCGCACACCCTGCACCCACTATTTTTAATGCTTACCCTGCGCAGTCCCAAGGTAAACTCTGGGGCAGCGCTAGGGTCCCCTAGGGACCCTAGTGCCCGCAGCCAAGCGCTGCCACAGGCAAGAAAGGAGGGGCCCCAGACAGAGCCTGCACATGGGCCTTCTCCTCTCTTGAAATAACCCTGGATAGCAGCATGTTACCCAACATTTAAATAGCTGCTTGAATAGACAATCCTATTATAGCACACACAACTCTGTGTATGTCATTTTTTTTTAATAATACAATTTTTATTATTTAAAAGTATACATGAAAGAACAGGAAAAGTTGATCGTCACATACATATAAAGCGGTGGATTTTTAATACAGAGATAATGATATGAGAGATTAATTCAAAATGCAGCTTGCTAACATGAACAAGAACCTCAACTAGAATACTGCAAAATGGAATGCAAGTTTAGAATTCTGTATGATTTGTCTACTTGGGACTATGACGAAAATATAATAGATAGGTAGTAAAAAGAAGAATACAAGAAGAGAATAATAGAAAAAGAGAGAGAAAAGAAAGAAAGACAAGAAAATAAAAAATCGTAAAAAATAAAAGACAAGGGGAGGGGATGGAAGGGGGAAGGGGAGGGGGGGGGATGAGATCATAGTTATTATGAAATAATGTAAAAGACAAGGGCCTCTTCTATGTGCAAAAATTTAGACGGAATAATCTTTAAAGCTAGTGTTGATCGGGATTAAGAGTTAGCGATGACCCGGAGATGATGCCAGTCTGTATTTTCAAACACTTTCATAATTTTGTCTTGTGTAGATGGGTCTAGAGAAACAATAAATGGGGACCATTTGGCATAAAACCGGTCTACGTGCCTATCCAAGTCTGGAAATGTATTATTCCTATCGAAATAAAGGATTTGTAGGAGTTTCAACTTTAATTCCTGTAAGGAAGGAGAGGAGGAGGAGATCCAATGGATAAGAATTATTTTCTTTGCAAGTGTCACAATGGTAACCAGTAGTGGGATATGAGATGAGAGTTCCTTGTTGGGGAGCCAATTTTTAAAGTTTGCACAAAGGTAGGCTAGAGGGTCAGGAGGAACATGAGTGGAGAATAAATAATTTATATATACAGTTACCTTATTCCAAAAGCGTTTTATTTTCCTACATTCCCAGAAACAGTGGTAAAAGTTAGCGTGCAAACAGTGACATTTAGGACAAGATCCTGAGGTGTCTGGATTCATATGTTTTCTCTGAGCAGGAGATATGTAGGCCCTGTGTATAGTTCTCCAGTGTCCTTCCTGAAGATATGAGGATTTTAGGAACTTTAAGATTTTAGGGCAATGTTCAGTGAGAGTCGAAGGGGAAGTAATGTCAGGGATATCAATTTGCCATGTAGATGTTAGTGTATGCCATGATTTCGTGTTAGCGATCGGTAATAGGATAGTATAAAGAAATTTTATACAATAAGGGACCGCATTTAATAGTCTCAATAGGGAATTAATGGGATCAGTCGAGTTTTGGTGTCTGGTTTTTGGATCCAGTGAAAAGGCAAAGTGTCGTGTTTGTAAATACATGAAAAAATTAGAGGTGTGAAGTGAAAATCGTGATTGGAGAGTAGAAAAAGCCAATATTTGTCCTCCAGGATCAAAGACCTGTGAGGTAAGTGAGAGACCTTTAACTTTCCACGTGTGGAAGATTGGATTAGTTATCGAGGGAGAAAAGGAAGGGTTGCCCCAGAGGGTATTGTATGGAGATGAAGTCGGATTTCTCTTCAGTTTTTTGTTTATGGAGATCCAAGCTAGGTAAGTGTCATGAAACATTATATGATGAAAAATATTTGAGGGGATGTCTGATTTTTTGGAATGAAGAAGGGCACCAGGAGAATAGGGATTAAATAGAGCGGTGTCAAGAGAATTAGAAGTGAATGTAGATTTAGAAAGAAGCCAGTCTGAGATATATCTGAAATGCGTAGCTAATGAGTATAATTTTAAATTTGGGAGGGAGAATCCTCCATGGGATTTATGAGTCTGAAGTTTATGGAAAGCAATTCGAGGGCGTTTATTTTGCCAGATGAATCGTGAGGTGATTTGGTCAAAACGTTTCATGTCAGAGGCAGAAAGATTAATTGGTAACATTTGAATTAAATAGAAAATTTTAGGGAATATGATGGATTTAACTACCGCTATTCTTCCAATGATGGATAATGGTAAGTTAAGCCATGAATCGTATAGAGAAGTTATTTTAGCGAGAATCGGGGTAAAGTTGAGTTTGTATAATGAGGACACATCTGATGGGATATTTAATCCTAGGTATTTGATTTCTGTTTTAGGGGTAGCAACTGAGAAAGGAAGTGAGGGGGTTTGTGGATGGGACTTGGGACCTTCTAACGTTAGAATGTCTGATTTAGACATATTTATCTTGAACCCTGATTGGGCGCCAAAATTAGATATCAAAGAAGACAAAGAGGGTAAAGAGGTAGAAGGGTTGGATAGAAAAAGTAGGAGGTCATCTGCGTATAAAGCTAGTTTCAGTGTGGACGACCCTATTGAGATACCGTGAATGGAAGGAGAATTCCTGATAGAAATTGCAAGTGGTTCAATGGCAATGGCGAAAAGTAACGGGGAAAGGGGGCATCCTTGGCGTGTACCTCGAGAAACTGCGAATGGAGTGGACAAGTGGCCATTACAATATATCTGAGAGGACGGAGAAGTGTATAGGGTCTGGATAAAGGAAATGAAAAAAGAAGGATATCCGAAATGTTGCATGGAATTGAAAAGGTGAGGCCATTCTAGAAGGTCAAACGCCTTCTCTGCATCTAAGGCTAAGACAATGGTGTGTGATGAGGAGGGGTGAAATTTCAGATGTTGGATTACGGAGAGAACCTTGCGTACGTTAGTCACCGAATGTCTACCCCAGATGAACCCAGATTGGTCCGGGTGGATTATGTGGGGGAGGGTGTATTTTAGTCGATCGGCTAAGATTTTTGCAAAAATTTTATAATCTGAATTCAGTAGAGAGATTGGGCGGTAAGAACCAGGGAGGGAGGGGTCTCTGCCTGGTTTCAATAGGATTTTGATTATGGCATTATTAAAGTAAAGGGGAATAGATTTGGAGTTAATTATTGAATTAAACAGAGCCAGAAGATGTTTATCAATTTTATCTATTAGGAGTTTGTAGAACTCGTTAGAAAAGCCATCAGGGCCCGGAGCTTTGTTGAGTTTCAGGTGGCTAATAGTAGAGCGAACTTCTTCCAAAGTAATGGGGTTAGCTAATGATTCGGTTAATTCAGAAGGGAGTTGAGGTAGTACAGGAAAGGACCAGGAATGGTGATTATCTTTGAGTGTGGAAGGTTGACCTGTGTATAATGTTTCATAGAATTGTCTCATAAGAGAAGTGATTTGTTGGGGGTCATTGGTTAGAGAACCATCAGGAAGTTTTAGAGGATGTACTAACATAGGAGGTGAAGTGCCTTTCAGGATGTTTGTTAGTAATTTACCTACTTTGTTTCCAAAATTATGAAACCGAGAATCAACCTTAAATTTGTATTTGTCTCCCATCAGAGAAAGAAATTCATTAAACTGTAGTTTTAATGTTAAATATGAAGATTTGTGAGACTGAGTGGGGTAAGTTTTGAAGGTTTGATAGGCGGAAGAAAGTGCACGTTGCATGTCTAAATAAGACTGAGCGTGTTTTTTCTTGAGGGCTGAAGAGTAGGAAATGATGCTACCTCTGAGTACTGATTTGGCAGTTTGCCAAAATAAAGGGGGATCTAGCTCTGAATGTTGTTTATTTGAAAAATAGAAGGAGTCCCAAGTCGCCTGTAAAGAGTCGCAAAACTTCTTGGAGTTAGAAAGATAAGAGGGAAATCTCCATTGAGGAGATTTATTTCGAGAAGGGTGTAGAGTGTATGAGAACCAGATCAGAGCGTGGTCGGAGATAACTATGGGTTCAATGGCTGAGTCTGAAACCGACGGGAAAAGATGTTGGGATATAAAGACATAGTCGATTCTGGAAAAAGTGTTGTGTGCGGAGGAGTGGCAGGAAAATTCCCTTTCAATCGGGTGAAGTGCACGCCAAATATCTATCAGTTGTAGAGAATCAGAAAAGAGAGAAATGCCTAGAGTAGGGAGATGTTGAGGGGTCCTAGAGGTGTTAGAGCGGTCTAGGTAGTTAGAAGAAACTAAATTGAAATCACCGCATACTATAAGGTTGTCATTGGAGAACGGAGATAATTTAGCTAGCAGCATCTGAAAAAATGATTTTTTGTAAGTGGAGGGAGCGTAGATGTTGCACAGGACTAGTACATGTGAATCAATGGAGAGTTTAGTGATTAGGAATCGTCCATTAGGGTCAATGTCAGAGGATATTGTTGTGGTGTTAAGGTTACGTTTTGCCAATAGAACTACCCCTCTAGATTTAGAGTTAAATGGAGCCGCTGCTATAAGGGACCACTGTGACATCTGCAGTTTCAAGGATTCTTGTTGAGTTAAATGAGTTTCTTGCAGGAATGCAACATTAATGTCTGACTTGGATAGGTATAGAAGGATCTTACGACGTTTAGCCGGAGAATTAATCCCACCAACATTTAGCGTACCAATTTTTAAGTCTATCATGTGAATGGCCAATTAGGGTAGAACAATAAAAGATACACCCTTAATTCGAGTAAGTAGATCAGAGAGTGGGAAAAGGATATGGGGATAGGGGGGGGAGGGGCATGGGGGAAAAAAGAACACAAACAAAAACAAATGTTGAATGTTTGACAAGCAAACAGACTTCGGGACCAAAAAAGCATTTTGATAACTAGAATAAATCTAAACATTATTTCTATTCCGGAGCAATGCTTCCGGTGTTTTCCCGACCTCGGCAACTGGGAAAATTATGATCTAATATAAGATAGAGCTAAGTCATAAGATGCAGCAATAGACCTAGAATACTTTTAAGCTAAATGTTGAGTTGAGATAAGAGCAACACTGAGATTAAACAATAGTGTTAGTCATCAATTATTCATAAGATCACCTATAAACAAAAATTAAACCTCATTTGCATTCTCAACGCATATGTTGAACAATAACAGAAACCTAAGTGTGACCACGTGGGATTGGAACCATCTCACTGGTAATTATCACATGTTCGCAAGGATATTCAAACGTAGCTGAATTGACATTAATGAATCAGAAGAAGGGGGAGAGCCTCTCTTATGGAGGCGTTACGAGTCGAGCCTAAAAGTCAAGAGTCAGGGATAGGAGTAATATCAGCGGTCATTATGGTCCTCAGAAGACCCTCCTTGGAGATATGACGCTGCATCCTCAGGAGTAGAGAAATCCAGGTGTTTGTCTCCATCATAGATTCGGAGCTTCGCTGGGTAAAGTAAGGAGAATTTTCGTTTATCGGATACCAATTTTGAACAGATAGGATTAAAGGCCTTCCTTGCTCTTGATAATTCTGCAGAAAAGTCTTAAAATATGAGCAGACGGTTGTTTTCCCACTGTATAGATCGAATCTTCCTGGAGGCGGACCAGATGGCTACTTTGTGTAAATAATTTAAGCACCTGAACAGTGTAACACGAGGGCGACCCTCTGTAGAACGGGGGGGAGGACCTACACGGTGCACACGCTCAATTACCAAATCTTTACAAATATCGGCGATACCAAGAAGATTGGGGAGCGTTGTTTGGACAAATTGAGAAAGATTGTCCCCCTTCACAGTTTCAGGGAGGCCTACCAGCCGAATATTATTTCTTCTGGACCTGTTTTCTGCGTCGTCTAACTTCATCCATAATTGATAATTCTCTTTTTCAAGACGTTTGACACAGCCCTGAACATCAGCCATATCGTGGCAGAGGCCTCCAATTCTATTCTCATTAACAGAGACTTTGTGTGAGAGATGCTGCAATTGGAGCGAGATGTCTGAGACTGCTTTTGACAATAATGGAGCCATCGCTTGTGTAATGGCCTCTGTGAGGTCAGCGTATGTAATAGGCGAGTCAGGGGAACGATCCATTGAAGGGGGGCATGAGAGTGATTGTGAAGCAATCAATTTTTTGGGAGCTGGAGAAGAGGGAGGGGTGGTAATTCCAGGGGCCATAGTGGAATTAGCTCTCCTTTTTTCCTGGCGAACAGGGAGGGAGGAAGGTAGGGCTTTGGCTGCAGAATTGGAGGATAGAAACCGGTCCATTTGTAGTAGTAGGGATAAAGAGAATGGGGTGCTATCGTATGAATAAAATTTCACTGGGTTATAGAAGTAAGAAAAAGCATGCGTGGTATCTGTGAGCCGTGGAAGCTGGTCCTGTGTATTGTGTTATTCTTAGGAAACCTTTGATATCAGCCTAAGGCGTGGGAGTTTGCTGGCAATGGTATATATAGGGTTAAACAGCAGTGACCCACCTTAGAATCTTCAGCAGGAATCAGTTTTTTTGTCTGTAGGTCTCTGCAGCTGCAGAGCAAGGCAGTGTATATGTAGGCAGCAGGAGATTAACACAGAATTGGCGCTGCTGCTGCGGTTGCTATGGTTACCGCTCGTGATCCAGTGAGAGCCGGGTGCCGTGACTGAGCTCTGCGGCTCTCGTTCGTTTCAGTGTCGTCTCCCAGGGCAGATTATCCCAGGTATGACTGCCTGTCACACCGTGTGCAGTGAGGGAGGGAGAGAGCGGCCGCAATGAAGTGCCGTCCGGCGGGGATTTTTCTCGGCGGGCGGGCGTCTCAGGTGCAGGGCGATCACAGCCGCCGGCGGCTTGCTGCACGGAGGAGCAGTGGGGCTATAAATACCGGCTAAGTGAGGCTGTTAAAACAGCCGTTATGGCGGTGCCGTGGTCGGGATATACCGGAGCTGTGCTGTGGTGTGTCCTCACAGCATGGAGCCGGAACCGGAAGTCTCTGTGTATGTCATTTATATACAGTGGTGCCGAGAAGGGATGGAGCAGATAGGTACTATTTAACCCAGGCCTGATAGAGGGGCCCAGTGGGGGCCAAAGTCACCCCACCCCCCCTTACCTGGCTGCAGCAGCTACAGGTCTTCCCCTCAGTCCAGGCTGCAGTGTTGTCAGGGAGGTGCTTAAAGTACTATTTTTTCTGTATTTTTTTCTAAGTGTTCAAGGCCACGCATCCCATAGTTAGATCACGCTACCTGAAAAGTACCTGGGCCCGGCCCGGCTCTACTGCCCTGTATATATATATATATATATTGATAGAGAGAGAGAGAGAGAGAGAAGGAGAGAGCAGCCCGATGACATAACAAAATTCCCAATGAGGTGTGTGGTACAGACCACTGCTGTATCCTACTGAATGGTTGCTACAGCTTTGCAGTAGGCATACTGTTAAAAAGGAAAACCCAGCCACTTTAATATAAAAAGAACAAAAAGAACTGTAGGAAAACAAAGGAAATGAAGGAACGATGAAATAAGAGTGCTTAGTGGGAGACAATCAAACAGTCTCACTCAATGCCCCAGTGTCCTCTGTGGGCAGACAGAAAGGATCATTCACAGCGACCATGAGTGGGAGAGCACTTAAAGGTAATTTAACCATGCAAAATTATCCACAGTTGCTGTAAATTGAATCATTTTCCTTCCCCATCTTTAGCAAGCATGTGATTAAGCAGAAATCTTCTAATCAACAGCATCTATTCAACAGGAAATAGTTCTTGGAAATGCCTCTTATAGTTTATTTCCTGGGGACCCGTGCTGGAAACGGCTGGTTTATTAGCTTCGTGTTTCTAAGGGTATGGGTTGTTGGGTAGACCCAACTGAGGTCGACACTCATTAGGTCGACTACTGAAGGTTGACATTGCCATTAGGTCGACAATGGGTGTTAGGTCGACATTTACATGTCATGACATGTACATGTTAGGTCGACATGTTAGGTCGACAGGTCAAAAGGTTGAAATTAGGTTTTTTACTGTTTTTGGTGTCGTTTTCTCCGTAAAGTGACGGGGAACCCAAATTAGTGCACAGTGAACCCTCACATGGCTTGCTCCGCTACCGCTTAGTTCGGCACAGATTACCATTCCAACCGTAGTCCACGTGGATCGTTAAGTATGAAAAAATCCCAAAACTGAAAAAAAAAATGTGAAAAACTCATGTCGACCTTTTGACCTGTCGACCTAGTACATATCAACCTAACGGCCATGTCAACCTAATGCATGTCGACATAATGTTATTGTCGACCTCCAGTGGTCGACCTAAATTGTGTCGACCTACAGATAGATCTACGGTTATCTTGGCTTCTTTGCTGCACCTAGGCATACCATGGTTTATTTATATAAACCCTTCATCTATTGTTCTCAGCTACAATACAATACAGAGAACAATACAGCAGGGGATTAAGTCATTACAGCAGGGTCTTAAATCCGACTGCCCAGTCTCAGTTAATCCTATTAAAGGTCAAGATAAACGTGGACCCATCTGTAAATTGTGTCGACCTAATGACCGTAACCCATTTCTAAGGAGCATTCAGATTGTTCCCCTAAGCCATTTAATTATTCCAGTGAAGTTTCCCCACAGACCTTCACACTCTCATCCTAAAATGTAATCCTGCACTGATGGGCTCCAATAAATGTGCAATTATATCAATGGTGGTGAGTGACGCTTGTAATGTTTTGAAAGCCACAATGCATTGACTCTACGGACATTCATGTCATTTTGCAGAAATATGGCCCTCATTCCGAGTTGTTAGCTCGCAAGCTGCTTTTAGCACACGCTAAGCCGCCGCCTACTGGGAGTGAATCTTAGCATAGTAAAATTGCGAACGAAAGATTAGCAGAATTGCGAATAGACACTTCTTAGCAGTTCCTGAGTAGCTCCACACTTACTCGGCAACTGCGATCAGTTCAGTCAGTTTCGTTCCTGGTTTGACGTCACATACACTCCCAGCATTCGCCCAGACACTCCCCCGTTTCTCCAGCCACTCCCGCGTTTTTCCCAGAAACGGCAGCGTTTTTTCACACACACACCCATAAAACGGCCAGTTTCCGCCCAGAAACACCCACTTCCTGTCAATCACACTCCGATCACCAGAATGAAGAAAAAAACCTCGTAATGCCATGAGTAAAATTCCTAACTGCATAGCAAATTTACTTGGCGCAGTCGCAGTGCGAACATTGAGCATGCGCAATTAGCGGAAAATCGCTGCGATGCGAAGAAAATTACCGAGCGAACAACTCGGAATGACCACCTATGTTCCTCTCAGTAGGAACAGTTTGGTGTTATTTCATTTTATTTTTATCCCTAGGGAATTAAAGGACACTAAGGGGGTGATTCAATTAGGAGTGAATTTGCCATGTTGAAAAAATATTAGCTTTAAATCCTGTGAGAAATGTCCAGGTGAAAGTTTGCATCATTTGCCTGTTTTGTGATTGGAGCTTTAAAGTTGGATGAAAGTTTTTCAAATCAATCATACAGGTATGAATCTTAAGGTGTGAGATCTTTTATTCCGATTCTGACTATATAGTCAGAATCGGAAGAAAAGATAGTGCAGATCGCAAGGTGACAGTCACCTTGCGATCCCGATTCGATGCCGATGCACGGCCCCGCGCGGTCGGCATCGGCAGACAAAATAGACTGTGCAGGCAAGTCAATCTTGACTATCTCTATAGAAGAGATAGTCAAGATTGACACTTAGCCAAAATCGCACAGAACCAGGATCGCAAGCACACTCATTATGTGCTTGCGATACTGGCTAAGTGCCGACCCGGCCCCTGTCGCACAGTGAGAATCGGTTAAGTCCGAATCTCACCGTGTGTACACACCCTAAGTCTCCTCTAGAGCCTAACCCCCCCCTCCACCTAGTGCCTAACCATAATCCCTCCGTCCTCCCAGGGCTCCAACCCTAACTTGTATCCCAATACTCACCCTCGGGAAATCGTCTGTCGGTGATCCGGTGCTGGCATCCTGAGTGGTGTTAGGAATCCACCGTCGGTCCCATGACCGCCAGCATCCCGACAGCCAGCCGTTGAGGATATAGGGACTGATTCACAGGTGGAAGCAAATCCGTCCTGATTGCGATTCTGTACGCTGTGGATTAGCAAAGTATGTATCCTATTGGATTTGTACTGAGCTGCATCTTGGATCTGCAACTTGCAAACAAAGACGGACCATCAATCATCTGAGCATTGGATGCTGAGAAAGTCCATCATAGCCTTTACAATTGCATATGGAGATGCAGATGCAAGCTGAGACACGCCCCAAAAATGGTTGCAACACGCCTGTGTTTGACTCGCCACCTCCCCTCCTGCTTCCACAAACGCCCTCTGTCTGCCAATCGCTCTGCAAATCTAATTCACTGTGGCACATACACAGGGCAACTCAGATGCGCACGCAGTAGAAAAACAATCACTCGGATATGCAAACATCGGCATTGCGGAACCTCTGAATCTGACCCGTAGTACATAACAACCAGTAAACATGTCATTAAAAGTAAAAATATTTGAAACGTTTTTGAGATGAAAATAAAATATTTATTTTCCCGTTCACTTCCCTATTTATGTATAATATGGAGGTGTGTTTATTTGTGGAAGTTTTTTGCATGGATGAGGTTACATTCATGTATTTCATTTGCTGTCAATGCTGGATAACTTAATGGTGATTAAAATGAATTAATTGGTTGGATATGGAGAGCTGATTACTGGATAAAACTTGAATTTTACCTAAGTATTGCTCTTACAGATGTGCAACTCTGATATTGGGGGTATTTGCCACAGTGCATCTTAGTTGCAACAAAATGTGAAAAGGACACACAAGGAGACTGTGCTGATTAATCTGATATACAGTATGACACCTGTATATTGTATGTGACCAAGTCTGTAAACAGAGCACAATGGAACTGTATTGGAAAAAAGTTGTGGCTGCTACATTATAGCACTTCGTGCACAGATTCAGGCCCTCATTCAGAGTTCTTCGCTCGCCAGCTGCTTTTAGCAGCATTGCACACGCTAGGCCGCCGCCCTCTGGGAGTGTATCTTAGTTTAGCAGAATAGCAAACGAAAGATTAGCAGAACTACTACTAAATAATTATTTGCAGTTTCTGAGTAACTCCAGACCTACTCACAGTTTGCTATTGGCTCAGTCCGTTTAGTTCCTGGTTTGACGTCACAAACACGCCCTGCGTTCGGCCAGCCACTCCCCCGTTTCTCCAGACACTCCCGCGTTTTTCCCTGACACGCCTGCGTTTTTTAGCACACTCCCGGAAAACGGGCAGTTACCACCCAGAAACGCCCCTTTCCTGTCAATCATTCACCGATCAGCAGTGCGACTGAAAAGCGCCGCAGGATCCACATCAAAACTGCTAAGTTTTTAGTTAAATAACTAAGCGCATGCGCCCTGCGTGCCTTGCGCATGCGCAATTAGCAACAAATCGCAGCATAGCGAAAATCGTCAACGAGCGAACAACTCGGAATGACCCCCCAGACACTCAGTCGCTCACAAAAATACAAGTGCCATATATCAAATTAATCAGCACCGTCTCCTCATGCGTCCTAGTCACATTGTGTAGCAACTAACACACATATGTGGCAAACAAATAGCAAAAAAGACACCTGACACTAGAAGATTCTCCTGTGACCTGGTATGGCAAGAGGGGCTGTTTGATGTATGAGGACATACTGTATCTGCATATCCTATTACCAGAGTTTAGAATGAAATTGAAATGGAGTGTTCGCTGGTTACAAACTACAGATGTGTCCTCTTGGTGTGTTGTTTTGTTTGCAGCACCACGGTAGGCAGTGCTCTGTCGCTCCTGTGGGTCTCCAATGGTAATACTGTTCTACAAATGTTACCAACGGTGAAATGTAAACCTTGTGAAACAATTTCCAGCACAATATTTGTTACAGAAACAAAGCCTGCTGAGATGAGGACGTATCTGGATGATAGACCTACAGTGTATAGGAAAACAGTCCGACATCATACGGTTGACATGCATTTGGTCGACAGGTACAAGAGGTTGACAATGGCGGACACATTTTTTTTCCTGTGTTTTCCCAACATGTGCTTGATTTACTATCCACATGGACTATGATTAGGAATGTAACCAGTGGCGAGCGCTGCGGTAGTGAGGCTAGCGATGCGAGCCTGCAAGGCTATACGTTTCTACTGATGGTGGTTACATTTTACCAAACATACAAGATTTAACCCCAAAAACTGAAAAAAAAAAACTTGTGTCAGACATGTGTAAGTCAACCTCTGTCGGCCTTTTATCTGTAAACCTTTTGTACCTGATGATCTAATGCACGGTGACCATAGGGCGTCGACCAATTGACTGTCTACCTAGACTCTGTAGATCTTCTATACCACAACCTTAAAATCCTAATGCTTCAAACTTAATACAGTATATTGGTGTAAACCGGAGGCGTCGGAATGGGTGGGGCAATGGGGGCAGCTCGCCCCCCCAAACATGAGAGGCGCCGGCTAATGTACACATGAGGAGCGGTGTGCTGTCAGTTTAAAGACCGCACATCACAACATCCTCTGTGCAGCGCAGGGACCAGGCAGTGGCGCTCACCTACCCCTAACTCCCAGAGCAGTGCCGTGAATCGCAGGAGTTTTGGGGGTGTGGCTTAATGCCGAAGAGTGTCCAGAGACCTGTGGCTGTGCTGCTGTGTAATCAGGACAGGTACAATAGTGTCTCTCTCATCCATCTCCCAAACACTCTCTCCTCTCTCTGTATCTGTCTCTCCCTAACCTACTCTCTCTCCCTCCCTAACAGTCTTGGTCCTCTCTCTCTCTCCCTATCACTCTCTCTCTCTCTCTCTCTCTCTCTCTCTCTCTCTCTCCTCTCTCTCTCCCTAACACTGTCTCCTCTCTCTCTCTACCTGACACTGGGTCTAATTCAGACCTTGTTGCATGCAGGTTATTTTTTGCACTGCTGCGACCGCCTGCAGGGCTGCAAACGCTTGTGCAGAGAACTGCACAAACAAAAGTTTGTGCAGTCTCTGCACAGCTCAGGACTTACTCACCCGCTGCGATGAACCAGGATGGATCTGAAGTCAGGATCCCTCCCTGGAAACAGCCGGGCACGCCTGCGTTCACATGGACACTCCCTGAAAATGGTCAGTTGACGCCCATGAACGGCCTCTTCCTGTCAAACGTCTAGCGATCGCCGGTGTGATCGCTTTCTTCATTAGATCCGTCGCTCCCTGGCATTGCGACCCACGAGCAGGTGCACTCCAGACCTGTTCACACCGCTTTGAAAAACAGCAGCATGTGAGCAGGTCTGAATGACCCCCACTGTCCCTTTCTCTCCCTCACTCTCCCTGACATTTAGTCTCTCTCTCTCTCTCTCTCTCTCTCCCTCCCTCTTTCTTTTCCCTAACACTCTCCCTTTCTCTTCCCACCTTTTCCCCACCATGGTGCCACCTACATTTTGTCCCCATAGTACCGCCTCCTCCTCCCAGTGGCTCTGCCCCCAGGGGGCACCAAATGAGGATCTATCTTTCCCTTCTCCCCAGCACATAAATGTTCTGATGCCCCTGGTGTTAACCTACTTTCAAAAAAATCAAAAACTTATACATGGACATTTTATACATTGAACTGAACAAATATACAAGTTCATAATAAAACAGAGTTTTAGGGTTATGTTTTCTGTAATTAAACTGTGCTAGTTAATGTATTTCATTGGCTGCATACTGTAAGAACAATGAATTAGAGGTGAGAGAATTTCCATAGCAGGTCCATGGAATATTTGCTCTCCGCCGGCAGCCTTGCAAGTCCCAGAGGCAGGTCAGTACATTATCACACTTCTGGATAGCAATAGGGCAGCGCAGTGAATGACCAAGCGACGGTCATGACACGGCTGCTTTTTTTTCCACCACTCCCTGTAACTGCTCCAAATGGTCCCTGACTATCATTAAGGTTGTGGATAAATCCTTTCTGCAACCACCAATGCAAGACCGCAGCAACACATGTGCAGCGTGGCTTAAACGCATCTGTAGTTGGACGGTATTCTCTGAACTGCATCAAAAAATCAGGTTTGAGTAGATGACATTCCACAGAATTGCAAACAGTAATGGAATGCGAAGCATGCATCACATGTAGTACCTCTACAACACGACACAACATAGCTCAGCTCTAATTTGAATGTTAGGAGAAAGGAAGTTAATGGCATGAAAGATGGATCAGATGACCTCTGCACCATTAATGGTTGATGAGGAGACTCTCGGAACAGATACAGGTCAGGTTGCGTGAAGGAACACAATATATTCAAGGATGATACATATCTATTTCTTTGTTACACATCTACAATATAAAAAGCAGAGAACTTTCAAAGGAAAACAGAATAAAAGGTACAACACATAAAACAACTCCAGCCACAGCACTGTGAAAACAACTTCTGAATACTTAATGAGTGAATAATGAGAATACCAATGAATGTTTTGGACAGATCAGCCCTAAGGTTTCAGCTACATTTCTTCCTTAATTGCAAAGGCCATTAAGTGTACAGCAAAATGGCCAGATATTGTATGCAAGCTCCAGAGAACCACCAACTAGAATTCTGCCTGGATTTGAATAAAAAAAACCCACACTGATTAGGTGAGGTAATGATCCGGAGGATATTAGTTCTTTTCAGATTATTATATTTAAAAAAAAAAAAACCCACAAAATTCTCAAGTTCCACTTTCTTTAACAGTTTAAAATGTAGAACAGTGGTAAGCACCTGCATTATGGCTGGCTGTACTGATTACTAGGAATTGTTCTCATTAAATATCAAGTGATCCAAGAATTGCTGAAGCTCAGTCAAAATACAGCAATCATTATCGCCCCAGTAATGAGTATGGGGATGCAGTCCTACGGTTGACATTTGCAACTTTGAGACTCTTAATGTCGACATCACAATGTCAACAGGTATGTCAACGTTGTTGAAAAGTCAACATGCGACATGTATACATGCTCAGAAAGTCCACATGTTCACAATGTCAACATCTGAAATGCTGACATGTGAATCCCAACGTTCTCAGAATGTCAACACTAGGGTTAAGATACGGGATAAGGGTTAGGGTCAGGCACTAGGGGGACCTTAGGTTTAGGGTCAGGCGCTACAGTGAGGGTTAGAGATCAGGATTAGGGGAAGAATACTCACCTGAACCGCCACTGTTAGATGTCTGCACCAGAAGTGCTCCATTGCCACGACCCAGAAGAACCCATATGCCGACGAGAACAGGTAAGTCATCTCTAGACCACCAGGGATGGTTTGTACCCATTCTGCCATGGCATCATTTCAGCATTAACAACATGATGAATGATGACAAGTTGAAAGTCGACATGCCATGCATGTTGACATATCGACAGTGTCAACTTTATCATATTAACATTATAAATGTTGACATGATGAATGAGTATGTTTGTGAACAAAATTTTAACATTCCCCAGTGACCGTTCCCTCGGTGCTCTCCTCTGGCTTCATTCTTCTGATCTCCGGCTCCTGCACTGTGTCTCCGGTCATCTGCTGTAAATCGGCATCATATAACCGCAGTGCAGGAAGCTGGCAATCACATGACCGGAACCAGAGGAGAGCACCAGGGCACCGATCACTGGGTAAGTACTGTATGTGGGGAATGAGGAGGAGGCGCAGGGGGTTAATCATGACGGGCGGTAGTAGTAGTGTCAGCGTCGTACGCATAACCATTACTCAGGTTATTTTTCATGAAAAATAACCTGATTTTCTCCGTAGTGGCATCGCAGGGGCAGAGTTTTCTCACATTCTCTGTCCCTGCATGTGATAATTGATACATCCATTGGCGTATTTATAATGGGTGCAGTGCTTGTGTTGCACACGGGCCCTCGGGGTCCAGATGGGCTCACACCACACACCATGAACCCACCGCACACCTTGCACCCATTACTTTCAATACTTACACTCCGGAGTCCTGCGTCGGCAGCAGTTGCGCTGGCACAAATCAACAGGAAAAGTGTGCAGCGGCCATTTCCCCGGCATTTCACGCATGCACTGTAAGAAAATCACTTTGAAAATGGCCACTGCGCCCTTTTCCCAGAGACCTACGCTTGCGTACTAGATTGGGACCCTAGAGCCCAGAAGTTAACAGCGCAGCCAGCTAAAGACGAGGGGGCACAGACGGAGTCTGCACATGGGCCTCCTCCTCTCTAGAAGTGGCCATTGATACATCCATGAGATGTAATCAATGATCACATTGCGGACTCAGGCGATTTTATCACATCCGCATCCTCAGATGTGGATGGTAATAAATCTGCGCCTAAGTAAGAGAAAATAATGTGTTATACACACAAATGCATGAGAACAAACACTATACAATATAACTATAGTATTTCAGGCGGGTGGTCTTCAGGTTGCCGGCGGCCGGGCTCCCAGCAACCACCATACTGGCACCGGAATCCTGACTGCCAGCATACTGACATCTTTTCTCCTTCTTGGCGGTCCACAACTTCCCTGGAGGGAGAATAGATAGCGTGGCGAGCGCAGCGAGCCCTCAAGGGGCTCATTTGCGCTCACCCAGCTGTCGGTATGCCGGCAGTCGGGATTCCGGCACCGGTGTGCTGGTCGCCGGGACCCCGACCACCGGCAAACCATACTACACCCTCTCAGGCAAGGGGCAGCCATTTGAATTCCACATGCACGAATTGAGCTAAAAGCTATATGCGCATTTTTTTTTAGGATATTTTTATGACATTTCAACAAGCAGCAGATTGAATACTACACATTGGGGGTAATTCCAAGTTGATCGCAGCAGGAATTTTGTTAGCAGTTGGGCAAAACCATGTGCACTGCAGGTGGGGGTGGGGCAGATATAACATGTGCAGAAAGAGTTAGATTTGGGTGGGTTATATTGTTTCTGTGCAGGGTAAATACTGGCTGCTTTATTTTTACACTGCAAATTAGATTGCAGATTGAACACACCACACCCAAATCTAACTCTCTCTGCACATGTTATATCTGCCTCCCCTGCAGTGCACATGGTTTTGCCCAACTGCTAACAAAATTCCTGCTGCGATCAACTTGGAATTACCCCCATTATGCAATACCACTTCACTATATGTTACATCACGTCTACTACACAATCGAACTCTATCTATCTAAAAATAAAATAGGACTCCCATCTTAGTAAATTTACCCCAATGTGTTTCAAACTACCAGCTGCTTAAACAAATATTTCAACAGTTACAACTTCACAAATTCAATGTTCCAGGTGTACCGTGCTGACAGGTAAAAGGTTAATAGATTTATTATGTAATCCGTCATTAGGAGCTGTCTGTAGATTCACAAATAAAGAGCTTAAAAAAAATGTAAAAATATAAATGTATATAACTGTAGTTCAATAAAAACTCATCTGTGCAGCGCCTAGGTTTTACCCTTTCCATTTGTTGTTGTTGATGTTTTACTTTGTTTACATGAGACTATTCCAAATCAGCTGGAAGCATTGCATTAATTCCGTCACTACATACCACCTGCAGCATACTTGATGGCTGACGGCTGCCCCATGCAGGAGAGGGCAGCCAAGTTGGTCAAACAATGGGAGTGGTCTTGTCATGGGTGGGTGGTACAGGAGCGTGGATGCACGATCGCATCATCATGGCCCCACCACCAGCTATTAAGTGCCGATTACCAGCATTAAATAGCGGGGGGAGGGGGGGGGAGGAATATCATAATGCAAATGGCGTCATCTCCCTCCCCGAACCGCCCACATTGCAGGTCGGCTGATGGGGGTTCGGGTTGCTGCGGGGACGATGAGGCAGCTCCGGGAGACTTGCCTGCCCTTCCAGCGGGCCGGGAGCGCCACCCGATTTTCAGTAGTCTCCCGTCCAATCTGGTAGAGTAGGCAAATATGATCTACAGTACATTTAGACTCTTCATTGTACATTTCCCCCCCTACACGTGTGGATTGTGAGCTATGCAGTGCATAGTGTTTCCCCCCTTCTATTTGTAATAGATTTTTTATACTGAAACCTTTAGCAATACTTTCCAACATAGATAACAATATAATGCAGACTGTTCCTGTACCACCCAAATGGCACACAGATCTGTTCAACAATGACCATTCGGGTACAGGTCTTATCCCCTTTCATTCCCTTGCATTCATGATAAACAGGGACTGTTAGTAAGTACTGTATGCCTTTAGCTAGGAGTCACACAGCTGTCATTCTAATTATAACTTTGTGTTACAGATTCTATTGAGAATCTCTGTTGGGTGTCATGGATACTGGCATTGAGGTCATGGTCCCAAATCCAACCAGGACACTATGGGGTAAACTTACTAAAATGGGAGTTCTATTTAAGATGTGATGTTGCCCATAGCAACCAACCAAATTCCATGTATTATCTTCTAGAAGGTGCTAGATAAATGAGAAGTCGAATTTGATTGGTTGCTATGGGCAACATCCCATCTTAAATAGAACTCCTATCTTAGTATATTTACCCCTATCTTCTTGGGACTCCCCTAGTTGTTCCAGTTTCCTTCCACTCCCCTAAAACAGTTATAGGTTAACTACAGTACTTCTGACATATTCGGTGGGATGTAATGGAGTCTGAGATCGCAGGAGGCGCGTGACGCCAGCTGAGCTCAGACACTTTTTATTAAAGGGACTATCACTATCAAGGCAAAACCATGCCTTGCAAGTGACTGCCTCTTTACAAAAAGTCAGAGATCAGCCCGTCATCTCGCACCTCCGGTGATCTCGAACTCCATTACAGCCTGGGGTTTTTGTGTTTGTAGGTTTGTAAAGTGGAGAACTGAGTGGGTAATTCAGAGTTGATTGCAGCAGCAAATTTGTTAGCAGTTGGCCAAAACCATGGGGGTAATTCTGAGTTGATCGCAGCAGCAAGTTTGTTAGCAGTTGGGCAAAACCATGGGGGTAATTCCAAGTTGATCGCAGCAGGATTTTTTTTAGCAATTGGGCAAAACCATGTGCACTGCAGGGGAGGCAGATATAACATGTGCAGAGAGAGTTAGATTTGGGTGGGTTATTTTGTTTCTGTGCAAGGTAAATACTGGCTGCTTTATTTTTACACTGCAAATTAGATTGCAGATTGAACACACCCCACCCAAATCTAACTCTCTCTGCACATGTTATATCTGCCTCCCCTGCAGTGCACATGGTTTTGCCCAATTGCTAAAAAAAATCCTGCTGCGATCAACTTGGAATTACCCCCCCATGTGCACTGCAGGTGGGGCAGATATAACATGTGCAGAGAGAGTTAGATTTGGGTGGGTTATATTGTTTCTGTGCAGGGTAAATACTGGCTGCTTTATTTTTACACTGCAATTTAGATTTCAGTTTGAACATACCCCACCCAAATCTAACTCTCTCTGCACATGCTCTACCTGTCCCCCCTGCAGTGCACACGGTTTTGCCAAACTGCTAACAAATTTGCTGCTGCGATCAACTCAGAATTAGGCCCCATGTGCGCTGCAGGTGGGGCAGATGTAACATGTGCAGACAGAGTTAGATTTGGGTGGGGGGTGTTCAAACTGAAATCTAAATTGCAGTGTAAAAATAAAGCAGCCAGTATTTACCCTGCACAGAAACAAAATAACCCACCCAAATCTAACTCTCTCTGCACATGTTATATCTGCCCCACCTGCAGTGCACATGGGGGGTAATTCCAAGTTGATCGCAGCAGGATTTTTTTTAGCAATTGGGCAAAACCATGTGCACTGCAGGGGAGGCAGATATAACATGTGCAGAGAGAGTTAGATTTGGGTGGGGTGTGTTCAATCTGCAATCTAATTTGCAGTGTAAAAATAAAGCAGCCAGTATTTACCCTGCACAGAAACAATGTAACCCACCCAAATCTAACTCTCTCTGCACATGTTATATCTACCCCCCCCTGCAGTGCACATGGTATTGCCCAACTGTTAACAAATTTGCTGCTGCGATCAACTTTGAATTACCTTCTGAGACTTTAGAGCGGTAGGAGATGATGTAACCAATTACATATTCTCTGTGAAATGTTTGGCACTATATAAAAGGTATATGTACTAATATGCTACAGGTATGCATCATTTGTTATTATAAATAATAAATAAATAAAATAAAATTTGTGGCATACAGTACAGAGATCCAGAAGAACATACGTAAAAACACACAGCTGAAATACCATCACATTCCATCAATAGGGCATTCTGCAAAAATACATTCACATTTATGTAGAAGAAAACAAATACAGTATATGGGTGTTTGAGGGGTTAACTAGAAAATGTAACTAAATAACAGTGGGATTCTACAGATTTGTCTCTTAAATGTACATTTCAAGTGGAAACTAATGTATCTCTTCCGACAAGGTAATAAAGCCCCCAGTGTCTGTTACATACATATAAAGAAGTGTTAATAACGTGTGTGGTGCGTGAATAGGTCACCTGTGATGGAATCCAGCAGTGTAAGTATCATTTTCGCTGCGTGCTTGACTAAGGGAGGCTGCTGGTTCTCGGATGTATCTCGAGTTCTGGCAAATGGGCCTGATTTGAACCCTTCCTCGGGATTTGAGTCAGTCTTGCTTGGAGGTGCAGGAACATAAGTAGGTTTCAGGTGATCTGTGACATAATAAAGGCCATTTTTCAGTAAGTCATACAGTGTCACCCTACAACAGGCCTCAAAATAAATCGACATTCCTGCCTTGTGAATGGGCTAAATGAAGACACCTTCACTATTAATGTATACAGGAGTCAGGGGCAGGGGACCAGTGATCTTTGGGGAATTATCATGCTGGGATCCGGACTGAAAGTCGACAGTAACCAGGTCGACAATGTCTAGGTCGACCACTATTGGTCGACAGTAACTAGGTCGACAGGGTGTCTAGGTCGACAGGGTCTTTAGGTCGACATGTTCTAGGTCAACAGGTCAAAAGGTCGACATGAGTTTTTCACAATTTTTTTCTTTTTTTTTAACCTTTTCATACTTAACGATCCACGTGGACTACGATTGGAACGGTAATCTGTGCCGAGCGAAGCGGCAGTTGAGCGAAGGCACCATGCCCGAAGCATGGCGAGCGAAGCGAGCCATGCGAGGGGACGCGGTGCACTAACTGGAGTTCCCCGTCACTCTACGAAGAAAACGACACCAAAATAAAATTAAAAACTCATGTCGACCTTTTGACCTGTCGACCTAGAACATGTCGACCTAAAGACCCTGTCGACCTAGACACCCTGTCGACCAATAGTGGTCGACCTAGAGATTGTCGACCTAGTTACTGTCGACTTTCAATACCACACCCTATCATGCTATGCAGGGTTAAACTAAATAGGACAGTTGACAAATGTTCGCTGAGTGTTTCCTGTTCTATCTATTTAACCCTTATTTAAGTTCTATTACTCTTACTGTAAACATGTATTATTGTATGCATTTGTTGTTGCTAGAAATTAGATAATTCCTGAATAGTGTATGTGTAATTAACTGTATTTAAAACATAACACAGGCAGCTTTACTGGTTGTTAAAAGTCGTTATATACAGTATTGTTTTTCTACCGTGGCTTTGAACAACCTATCCTGCCTAGTACAGTATAAATCCATAATGACGATATCCTGCATGGCATTTATCCATTTACTACAATCCTTTAGTTATACATTCTCACCAGTTAATTAGAAAGTTGGATACTATGGACCATGGGCGTAGCCAGAAATTTGTGGGGCCCATAGCAACATTTTGAAGGGGCCCCTGTCTCAATGCTTCTAGAAAGACACCGCTCTGCAGCAGTTGTTCATTGTATGTCCCATAATAGTGCCCTAGTTTACTTACTGAACTATAGTAGTGTCTTAGTTAATGTTATCCCCCATATAACTGCCCTTGTTTATTTTATAGACCATAGTATGTCACTTTTTAGGGCTGCCAGTACACATTATGTAATACAGTACCCCTAATTCACATTACTATATACAGTGTCCACAGTTCATCTCATGCCACAATAAAGGGTACCCAGTTCATATTATGCCACACTATGGTGCCTTCACTTCATATTGTGCCACATTACAGTGCCCCGGTTCATATTAATACATGTAACAATATAATGCCTTGCAGTTCATTTTATACCACAGTACAATGACCAGGTCCAGGGGTGTAACTAGATATATTGTAGGACAAAAGGCAAACGTTTGTAAGGGCCCCTATGTACCACCAAATGACTGAAAATATATACAACACATGTAACTTTGACAGGGAAAGTGGGCCCCTCTCAGCTCTGGGCCCCATAGCAGCTGCACTGCCTGCACCTATGGCAGCTACGCCCTTGCTATCCAGTGATCATTATTGTAGACAGCTTCATATTATTATCCATATTGGGGGTAATTCCAAGTTGATCGCAGCAGGACATGTTTAAGTAGTTGGGCAAAACCATGTGCACTGCAGGGGGGGCAGATATAACATGTGCAGAGAGAGTTAGATTTGTGTGTGGTGAGTTCAATCTGCAATCTAAATTGCAGTGTAAAAATAAAGCAGCCAGTATTTACTCTGCACAGAAACAAAATAACCCACCCAAAACTAACTCTCTCTGCAAATGTTATATCTGCCCCCCCTGCAGTGCACATAGGGGGTAATTCCAAGTTGATCGCAGCAGGAAATTTTTTAGCAGTTGGGCAAAACCATATGCACTGCAGGGGAGGCAGATATAACATGTGCAGGGAGAGTTAGATTTGGGTGGGTTATTTTGTTTCTGTGCAGGGTAAATACTGTTTGCTTTATTTTTACACTGCAATTTAGATTGCAGATTGAACACACCCCACCCAAATCTAACTCTCTCTGCACATGTTATATCTGCCTCCCCTGCAGTGAACATGGTTTTGCCCAACTGCTAAAATATTTGCTGCTGTGATCAACTCAGAATTAGGCCCATGGTTTTGCCCAACTGCTAAAAAATTTCCTGCTGCGATCAACTTGGAATTACCCCCATTGTTTTAATCAGCAGAAGCAGCTTGTGCATCCTATTGCCTTACATTGCATGTAAGACGCGTTTTAACGGAAAAGTCGCAAAAAAAAGCTGCACGGCGCTACCAAGTCATATGGCACTCATGCGTTGTGTATCGCGACTTACAGCGCACAGAGCAAAGATGCATGAGAACACATCTGTATATGCAAGGAGCAAGTTCTAAAAAATGGACAGCAAATGCTATAGAAACTTTTTAACATAAAAATGTAATATTCTAAAACAGATAACAACCAATAAGATTCTATTAAAGAAACTGACTAGTTCACATTTAAAAAATATATATGAAAAAATATAAAAAAATATAAAGATTAAATTTCTTTTTAATGACGTTATTACGTGAAAGCACCCAATATGGAATGTTCTTCAATGACTGTAATGATACATAGAAGGGCCGGCAATGTAAAGTATACAAGGAAGGCAGTGGCGGATCCAGCAGGGGGCAATTAGGGTGATCGCACCCCGTAAGTTAACACGCGGCTCAATGTGACATCAGCAGCCGCCCTCTGCGCTCGCTCCCTGTTCAGATTGGTGAGACGGAGCAGGGCCCTGTAGTGTGTACGGAGCCTGTCCCTGACTCCCCCTCCTGCATAGCTTGCTTCCCCGCATGGTGACTGGTGAGAGGATCCGCTCCCCATGCCAGGACCACAAGCCACCCAAGTAGTTGCAGGAGCACGGGGAGGAGGCGGTGGGCGGTACCTTCACCAGCTGGAGAGGCAATAAGAAGAGCTGCACTGGCTACCCCAACCGCCGTTTGATCCGACCTCCCTTCCAGCCGGCCCTGACCAGCGGTCCCTCATATGGAGTCACAGCATCAGCCAAAAGGTCAGTACCTTGCACCTCATCTGGTTGTCATAAAACCAGGAGGAGGAGGTTCTGCAGCTACACAGTGTGACATATAATGTGTTTGGGGGTCACTGTGTGACATATAATGTGTTTGGGGGACACAGTGTGACATATAATTTGTTTGCGGGACACTGTGTGACATATAATGTGTTTGGGGGACACTGTGGCATATGATGTGCTTGTGGGACACTGTGGCATATAATGTGTTTGTGGGACACTGTGTGGCATATGCGTTTGGGGATACGGCATGGCATAAAATGTGTTTGGGGGTACTGTGTGGCACATCATGTGTTTGGGGGATACTGGGTGGCATATGTGTTTGGGGAATACGGTGTGGCATATAATGTGTTTGGGGGACACTGTGTGGCATATAAAGTGTTTGGGGCAAAATGTGGCATATAATGTGTTTGGGGGACACTGTGGCATATAATGTGCTTGTGGGATACTTTTTGGCATATAATGTGTTTGGGGGAAACGGTGTGGCATATAGTGTGTTTGCGGGACACTGTGTGGCATATAATGTGTTTGGGGGAAAGTTTGGCATATAATTTGTTTGGGGGATACTGGGTGGCATATAATGTGTTTGGGGAACACTGTGTGACATATAATGTGTTTGGGGGTCACTGTGTGACATATAATGTGTTTGGGGGTCACTGTGTGACATATAATGTGTTTGGGGGACACTGTGTGACATATTATGTGTTTGGGGGACACTGTGGCATATAATGTGCTTGTGGGACACTGTGGCAAATAATGTGTTTGCGGGACACTGTGGGGCATATAATGTGTTTGGGGGATACGGCGTGGCATATAAAGTGTTTGGGGGATACTGTGTGGCACATCATGTGTTTGGGGGATACTGGGTGGCATATGTGTTTGGGGGATACTGGGTGACATATAATGTGTTTGGGGGACACTGTGTGGCATATAAAGTGTTTGGGGCAAAGTGTGGAATATAATGTGTTTGGGGGACACTGTGGCATATAATGTGTTTGCGGGACACTGTGTGGCATATAATGTGTTTGGTGATACAGTGTGGCATATAATGTGTTTGGGGGATTTTGTGTGGCACATCATGTGTTTGGGGGATACTTTTTGGCATATAATGTGTTTGGGGGACACTGTATGGCATATAATGTGTTTGCGGGAAACTATGTGGCATATAATGTGTTTGGGGATACGGTGTGGCATATAATGTGTTTGGGGGACACTGTGTGGCATATAAAGTGTTTGGGGCAAAGTGTGGCATATAATGTGTTTGGGGGACACTGTATGGCATATAATGTGTTTGCGGGACACTGTGTGGCATATAATGTGTTTGGGGATACAGTGTGGCATATAATGTGTTTGGGGGATACTGTTTGGCACATCATGTGTTTGGGGGATACTGTGTGGCACATCATGTGTTTGGGGGATACTGGGTGGCATATAATGTGTTTGGAGGACACTGTGTGGCATAAAAAAGTGTTTGGGGCAAAGTGTGGCATATAATGTGTTTGGGGGACACTGTGGCATATAATGTGCTTGTGGGATACTTTTTGGCATATAATGTGTTTGGGGGACACTGTATGGCATATAATGTGTTTGCGGGACACTGAGTGGCATATAATGTGTTTGGGGATACGGTGTGGCATATAATGTGTTTGGGGGATGCTGTGTGACACATCATGTGTTTGGGGGATACTGGGTGGCATATGTGTTTGGGGGATACTGGGTGGCATATAATGTGTTTGGAGGACACTGTGTGGCATATAAAGTGTTTGGGGCAAAGTGTGGCATATAATGTGCTTGTGGGATACTTTTTGGCATATAATGTGTTTGCGGGACACTGTGTGGCATATAATGTGTTTGGGGGATACTGGGTGGCATATAATGTGTTTGGGGAACACTGTGTGACATATAATGTGTTTGGGGGAAAGTTTGGCATATAATGTGTTCGGGGGATACTGGGTGGCATATAATGTGTTTGGGGAACACTGTGTGACATATAATGTGTTTGGGGGACACTGTGTGGCATATAATGTGTTTGGGCAAAATGTGGCATATAATGTGTTTGGGGGACACTGTGGCATATAATGTGCTTGTGGGATACTTTTTGGCATATAATGTGTTTGGGGGACACTGTGTGGCATATAGTGTGTTTGCGGGACACTGTGTGGCATATAATGTATTTGGGGGAAAGTTTGGCATATAATGTGTTTGGGGGATACTGGGTGGCATATAATGTGTTTGGGGAACACTGTGTGACATATAATGTGTTTGGGGGACACTGTGTGACATATAATGTGTTTGGGGGTCACTGTGTGACATATAATGTGTTTGGGGGGACACTGTGTGACATATTATGTGTTTGGGGGACACTGTGGCATATAATGTGCTTGTGGGACACTGTGGCATATAATGTGCTTGTGGGACACTGTGGCAAATAATGTGTTTGCGGGACACTGTGTGGAATATAATGTGTTTGGGGGATACGGCGTGGCATATAAAGTGTTTGGGGGATGATGTGTGGCACATCATGTGTTTGGGGGATACTGGGTGGCATATGTGTTTGGGGGATACTGGGTGACATATAATGTGTTTGGGGGACACTGTGTGGCATATAAAGTGTTTGGGGCAAAGTGTGGCATATAATGTGTTTGGGGGACACTGTGGCATATAATGGCCCTCATTCCGAGTTGATCGGTCGCAAGGCGAATTTAGCAGAGTTACACACGCTAAGCCGCCGCCTACTGGGAGTGAATCTTAGCTTCTTAAAATTGCGACCGATGTATTCGCAATATTGCGATTACTAACTACTTAGCAGTTTCAGAGTAGCTTCAGACTTACTCTGCCTGTGCGATCAGTTCAGTGCTTGTCGTTCCTGGTTGACGTCACAAACACACCCAGCGTTCGCCCAGGCACTCCCACCGTTTCTCCGGCCACTCCTGCGTTTTTTCCGGAAACGGTAGCGTTTTCAGCCACACGCCCCAGAAACGCTGTGTTTCCGCCCAGTAACACCCATTTCCTGTCAATCACATTACGATCGCCGGAGCGAAGAAAAAGCCGTGAGTAAAATTACTTTCTACATAGCAAAGTTACTTGGCGCAGTCGCAGTGCGAACATTGCGCATGCGTACTAAGCGGATTTTCATTGCGATGCGATGAAAAATACCGAGCGAACAACTCGGAATGAGGGCCAATGTGCTTGTGGGATACTTTTTGGCATATAATGTGTTTGGGGGACACTGTATGGCATATAATGTGTTTGCGGGACACTATGTGGCATATAATGTGTTTGGGGATACGGTGTGGCATATAATGTGTTTGGGGGATTTTGTGTGGCACATCATGTGTTTGGGTGATACTGGGTGGCATATAATGTGTTTGGGGGACACTGTGTGGCATATAAAGTGTTTGGGGCAAAGTGTGGCATATAATGTGTTTGGGGGACACTGTATGGCATATAATGTGTTTGTGGGACACTGTGTGGCATATAATGTGTTTGGGGATACAGTGTGGCATATAATGTGTTTGGGGGATACTGTTTGGCACATCATGTGTTTGGGGGATACTGTGTGGCACATCATGTGTTTGGGGGATACTGGGTGGCATATAATGTGTTTGGGGGACACTGTGTGGCATATAAAGTGTTTGGGGCAAAGTGTGGCATATAATGTGTTTGGGGGACACTGTGGCATATAATGTGCTTGTGGGATACTTTTTGGCATATAATGTGTTTGGGGGACACTGTATGGCATATAATGAGTTTGCGGGACACTGAGTGGCATATAATGTGTTTGGGGATACGGCGTGGCATATAATGTGTTTGGGGGATGCTGTGTGGCACATCATGTGTTTGGGGGATACTGGGTGGCATATGTGTTTGTGGGATACTGGGTGGCATATAATGTGTTTGGAGGACACTGTGTGGCATATAAAGTGTTTGAGGCAAAGTGTGGCATATAATGCGCTTGTGGGATACTTTTTGGCATATAATGTGTTTGCGGGACACTGTGTGGCATATAATGTATTTGGGGGACACTGTATGGCATATAATGTGTTTGGGGAACACTGTGTGACATATAATGTGTTTGGGGGACACTGTGTGACATATAATGTGTTTGGGGCAAAGTGTTGCATATAATGTGTTTGGAGGACACTGTGGCATATAATGTGTTTGGGGGACACTGTGTGACATATAATGTGTTTGGGGGCAAAGTGTTGCATATAATGTGTTTGGAGGACACTGTGGCATATAACGTGCTTGTGGTACACTGTGTGGCATATAATGTGTTTGCGGGCAAAGTGTTGCATATAATGTGTTTGGAGGACACTGTGGCATATAACGTGCTTGTGGTACACTGTGTGGCATATAATGTGTTTGCGGGACACTGTATGGCATATAATGTGTTTGGGGGATACGGTGTGGCATATGTGTTTGGGGGACACTGTGTGGCTTATAATGTGTTTAGGGGCAAAGTGTGGCATATAATGTGCTTGTGGGATACTATGTGGTATATAATGTGTTTGGGGGACACTGTATGGCATATGGCGTGTTTGCGGGACACTGTGGCATATAATGTGTTTGGGGGATACTGGGTGGCATATAATGTGTTTGGGGAACACTGTGTGACATATTTTGTGTTTGGGGGACACTGTGTGGCATATAATGTGTTTGGGGGATACTGGGTGGCATATAATGTGTTTGGGGAACACTGTGACATAATGTGTTTGGGGAAAGTTTGGCATATAATGTGTTTGGGGGATACTGGGTGGCATATAATGTGTTTGGGGAACACTGTGTGACATATAATGTGTTTGGGGGACACTGTGTGGCATATAATGTGTTTGGGGGCAAAGTGTTGCATATAATGTGTTTGGAAGACACTGTGGCATATAATGTGCTTGTGGTACACTGTGTGGCATATAATTTGTTTGCGGGACACTGTATGGCATATAATGTGTTTGGGGGATACAGTGTGGCATATAAAGTGTTTGCGGGACACTGTATGGCATATAATGTGTTTGGGGAACACTGTGTGACATATAATGTGTTTGGGGGACACTGTGTGACATATAATGTGTTTGGGGGCAAAGTGTTGCATATAATGTGTTTGGAGGACACTGTGGCATATAATGTGTTTGGGGGACACTGTTTGACATATAATGTGTTTGGGGGCAAAGTGTTGCATATAATGTGCTTGGAGGACACTATGGCATATAACGTGCTTGTGGTACACTGTGTGGCATATAATGTGTTTGCGGGACACTGTATGGCATATAATGTGTTTGGGGGATACGGTGTGGCATATGTGTTTGGGGGACACTGTGTGGCTTATAATGTGTTTAGGGGCAAAGTGTGGCATATAATGTGCTTGTGGGATACTATGTGGTATATAATGTGTTTGGGGGACACTGTATGGCATATGGTGTGTTTGCGGGACACTGTGGCATATAATGTGTTTTTCGGGGATACTGGGTGGCATATAATGTGTTTGGGGAGCACTGTGTGTCATATAATGTGTTTATGGGACACTGTGTGGCATATAATGTGTTTGTGGGACACTGTGTGGCATATATTGACCGAAAATAGGAGGGGTAGGACTGGAAGTGGAAGAAGCAATGAGTAGAGAGGGGAGGAGTTGGTATTCATTCTTAATCCCCCCCCCCCCCCCAAATGTAAAGTCTAGATCCACCACTGAAGAAAGGGGAGATCTCCATCTAATGTGTATCCCACTGTCATATTCAAGAGTAGTCCTTTTGTGCAGGAGAGAGAATCTCAGCATTGTATTCATACAAAATGCAAATATATGCCAATCACATTTATCTGCATATTTCATATTTTAAAAATGCATCCAGAAAAAATAACTATAGAGTAATGTATTAGTTCAATCTTCAATCTTAAGAACAGAACAGTCATCTGTGCACAACTTGTGAACACAGTTAACAACATAATTTTTTGCCTGATCACCTAACAGAAGAAAAATACATATAAATCTATATGTAACTACATGCTTGTAACACCCACAGTAAAATATTAGTGATGAGCGGGTTCGGTACCTCGAAAACCGGACCCCCCTGAACTTCACCCATTTTACACGGGTCCGAGGCATACTCGGATTCTCCCGTATGGCTCGGTTAATCCGAGCGCGCCCGAACGTCATCATCCCGCTGTCGGATTCTCGGGAGATTCGGATTCTATATAAGCAGCTGAGCGTCGCCGCCATTTTCACTTGTGCTTTGAAAATGTTAGGGAGAGGACGTGGCTGGCGTCCTCTCCGTTTATTAATGTTGATGCAAATATTTGTGCTTATTGCTTAATTGTGGGGACTGGGGAGCAGCTGTATTATATAGGAGGAGTACAGTGCAGAGTTTTGCTGACAGTGACCACCAGTATATGATGTCTGCCTGAAAAACACTCCATATCTGTGCTCAGTGTGCTGCATATATCTGTGCTCACACTGCTTTATTGTGGGGACTGGGGAGCAGCTGTATTATATAGGAGGAGTATAGTGCAGAGTTTTGCTGACAGTGACCACCAGTATACGTTGTCTGCCTGAAAAACACTCCATATCTGTGCTCAGTGTGCTGCATATATCTGTGCTCACACTGCTTTATTGTGGGGACTGGGGACCACCGGTATATTATATAGGAGGAGTACAGTGCAGAGTTTTGCTGACCAGTGACCACCAGTATACGTTGTCTGCCTGAAAAACACTCCATATCTGTGCTCAGTGTGCTGCATATATCTGTGCTCACACTGCTTTATTGTGGGGACTGGGAACCAGCAGTATTATATAGGAGGAGTACAGTGCAGAGCTTTGCTGACCAGTGACCACCAGTATATATAGCAGTACGGTAGGCCACTGCTCTACCTACCTCTGTGTCGTCAAGTATACTATCCACCAAGATTCTATACCTGTGGTGCATTTTAGTTTTGCAGTTTGCTGACAGTGACCACCAGTATATATAGCAGTACGGTACGGAAGGCCACTGCTCTACCTACCTCTGTGTCGTCAAGTATACTATCCATCTAGATTCTATACCTGTAGTGAATTTTAGTTTTGCAGTTTGCTGACAGTGACCACCAGTATATATAGCAGTACGGTACGGAAGGCAACTGCTCTACCTACCTCTGTGTCGTCAAGTATACTATCCATCCATACCTGTGGTGCATTTCAGTTGTGCGCAGTATATATAGTAGTAGGCCATTGCTATTGATACTGGCATATAATTCCACACATTTAAAAAATGGAGAACAAAAATGTGGAGGTTAAAATAGGGAAAGATCAAGATCCACTTCCACCTCGTGCTGAAGCTGCTGCCACTAGTCATGGCCGAGACGATGAAATGCCATCAACGTCGTCTGCCAAGGCCGATGCCCAATGTCATAGTAGAGAGCATGTAAAATCCAAAAAACTAAAGTTCAGTAAAAAAATAACCCAAAAATCAAAATTAAAAGCGTCTGAGGAGAAGCATAAACATGCCAATATGCCATTTACGACACGGAGTGGCAAGGAACGGCTGAGGCCCTGGCCTATGTTCATGGCTAGTGGTTCAGCTTCACATGAGGATGGAAGCACTCATCCTCTCGCTAGAAAAATTAAAAGACTTAAGCTGGCAAAAGCACAGCAAAGAACTGTGCGTTCTTCTAAATCACAAATCCCCAAGGAGAGTCCAATTGTGTCGGTTGCGATGCCTGACCTTCCCAACACTGGACGGGAAGAGCTTGCACCTTCCTCCATTTGCACGCCCCCTGCAGGTGCTGGAAGGAGCACCTGCAGTCCAGTTCCTGATTGTCAAATTGAAGATGTTACTGTTGAAGTACACCAGGATGAGGATATGGGTGTTGCTGGCGCTGGGGAGGAAATTGACAAGGAGGATTCTGATGGTGAGGTGGTTTGTTTAAGTCAGGCACCCAGAGAGACACCTGTTGTCCGTGGGATGAATATGGCCATTGACATGACTGGTCAAAATGCAAAAAAAAATCACCTCTTCTGTGTGGAATTATTTCAACACAAATGCGGACAACGTGTCAAGCCGTGTGTTGCCTTTGTCAAGCTGTAATAAGTAGGGGTAAGGACGTTAACCACCTAGGAATATCCTCCCTTATACGTTACCTGGACCGCATTCATAATAAGTCAGTGACAAGTTCAAAAACTTTGGATGACAGCGGAAGCAGTCCACTGACCACTAAATCCCTTCCTCTTGTAACCAAGCTCCTGCAAACCACACCAACTCCCTCAGTGTCAATTTCCACCTTACACAGGAAAGCCAATAGTCCTGCAGGTCATGTCACTGGCAAGTATGACGAGTCCTCTCCTGCCTGGGATTCCTCCGATGCATCCTTGAATGTAACGCCTACTGCTGCTAGCGCTGCTGTTGTTGCTGCTGGGAGTCGATCGTCATCCCAGAGGGGAAGTCGGAAGACCACTTGTACTACTTCCAGTAAGCAATTGACTGTCCAACAGTCCTTTGCGAGGAAGATGAAATATCACAGAAGTCTTCCTGCTGCAAAGCGGATAACTCTGGTCTTGTCAGCCTGGGTGGTGAGAAACGCGTGTCCGGTATCCACCGTTAATTCACAGGCAACTAGAGACTTGATTAAGGTACTGTGTCCCCGGTACCAAATACCATCTAGGTTCCATTTCTCTAGGCAGGCGATACTGAAAATGTACACAGACGTCAGAAAAAGAGTCACCAGTGTCCTAAAAAAAGCAGTTGTACCCAATGTCCAGTTAACCACGGACATGTTGACAAGTGGAGCAGGGCAGACTCAGGACTATATGACTGTGACAGCCCACTGGGTAGATGTATTGCCTCCCGCAGCAAGAACAGCAGCGGCGGCACCAGTAGCAGCATCTCGCAAATGCCAACTCGTTCCTAGGCAGGTTACGCTTTGTATCACCGCTTTCCATAAGAGGCACACAGCTGACAACCTCTAACGGAAACTGAGGAACATCATCGCAGAATGGCTTACCCCAATTGGACTCTCCTGGGGATTTGTGACATCGGACAATGCCACCAATATTGTGCGTGCATTACATCTTGGCAAATTCCAGCACGTCCCATGTTTTGCACTTACATTGAATTTGGTGGTGCAGAATTATTTAAAAAACGACAGGGGCGTGCAAGAGATGCTGTCGGTGGCCCGAAGAATTGCGGGCCACTTTCGGCATTCAGCCACCGCATGCCGAATACTGGAGCACCAGCAAACACTCCTGAACCTGCCCTGCCATCATCTGAAGCAAGAGGTGGAAACGAGGTGGAATTCAACCCTCTATATGCTTCAGAGGATGGAGGAGCAGCAAAAGGCCATTCAAGCCTATACATCTGCCCACGATATAGGCAAAGGAGGGGGAATGCACCTGACTCAAGCGCAGTGGAGAATGATTTCAACGTTGTGCAAGGTTCTGCAACCCTTTGAACTTGCCACACGTAAAGTCAGTTCAGACACTGCCAGCCTGAGTCAGGTCATTCCCCTCATCAGTCTTTTGCAGAAGAAGCGGGAGACATTGAAGGAGGAGCTAAAACAGAGCGATTCCGCTAGGCATGTGGGACTTGTGGATGGAGCCCTTAATTCGCTTAACCAGGATTCACGGGTGGTCAATCTGTTGAAATCAGAGCACTACATTTTGGCCACCGTGCTCGATCCTAGATTTAAAACCTACATTGTATCTCTCTTTTCAGCAAACACAAGTCTGCAGAGGTTCAAAGACCTGCTGGTGAGAAAATTGTCAAGTCAAGCGGAATGTGACCCATCAACAGCTCCTCCTTCACATTCTCCCGCAACTGGGGGTGCGAGGAAAAGGCTAAGAATTCCGAGCCCACCCGCTGGCGGTGATGCAGAGCAGTCTGGAGCGAGTGCTGACATCTGGTCCGGACTGAAGGACCTGCCAACGATTACTGACATGTCGTCTACTGTCACTGCATATGATTCTGTCACCATTGAAAGAATGGTGGAGGATTATATGAGTGACCGCATCCAAGTAGGCACGTCAGACAGTCTGTACGTATACTGGCAGGAAAAAGGCAATTTGGAGGCCCTTGCACAAACTGGCTTTATTCTACCTAAGTTGCCCTCCCTCCAGTTTGTACTCCGAAAGAGTGTTTAGTGCAGCCGCTCACCTTGTCAGCAATCGGCGTACGAGGTTACTTCCAGAAAATGTGGAGAAGATGATGTTCATCAAAATTAATTATAATCAATTCCTCCGTGGAGACATTCACCAGCAGCAATTGCCTCCAGAAAGTACACAGGGACCTGAGATGGTGGATTCCAGTGGGGACGAATTAATAATCTGTGAGGAGGGGGATGTACACAGTGAAAGGGGTGAGGAATCGGAGGATGATGATGATGAGGTGGACATCTTGCCTCTGTAGAGCCAGTTTGTGCAAGAAGAGATTGATTGCTTCTTTTTTGGTGGGGGCCCAAACCAACCAGTCATTTCAGTCACAGTCGTGTGGCAGACCCTGTCACTGAAATGATGGGTTCGTTAAAGTGTGCATGTCCTGTTTATACAACATAAGGGTGGGTGGGAGGGCCCAAGGACAGTTCCATCTTGCACCTCTTTTTTCTTTCATTTTTCTTTGCATCATGTGCTGTTTGCGGACTATTTTTTTGAAGTGCCATCCTGCCTGACACTGCAGTGCCACTCCTAGATGGGCCAGGTGTTTGTGTCGGCCACTTGTGTCACTTAGCTTAGCCATCCAGTGATCTCGGTGCAAATTTTAGGACTAAAAATAATATTGTGAGGTGTGACGTGTTCAGAATAGACTGAAAATGAGTGTAAATTATGGTTATTGAGGTTAATAATACTATGGGATCAAAATGACCCCCAAATTCTATGATTTAAGCTGTTTTTGAGGGTTTTTTGTAAAAAAAAACACCCGAATCCAAAACGCACCCGAATCCGACAAAAAATTTTCAGGGAGGTTTTGGCAAAACGCGTCCGAATCCAAAACACGGCCGCGGAACCGAATCCAAAACCAAAACACAAAACCCGAAAAATTTCCGGTGCACATCTCTATAAAATATACCTCTAACAAAGTAAAGATTGCATGACTTGTACAGATGGACAATAACTACTGTTGCATACCTCCCAACATTCACATGAGGAAAATAGGGACATTCTGCGCGGCGTAGCCATGCGGGCACCGAAAAGGTGGCCTGGCCTTGAGAAAGGGGCATGTCTTCATGGGGATGCTGCGATCGCGGGCCACGCCTCCCATTTTTGTAAAAGCGGGGCATGGCCAGCCCCCAGTCCCTCCCAGGAGTAGACACTGTGCACATGCGCACAGCGTCTATTCACCGTTGTGTCGCCGTATTTATTCATCGTACTGTACATAACATTTTGGGCTACATGCAAAAGCAGTCAGTATTTAACCTGCACAGGAAAAGTATAACCTACACGAATCTGCATATCTCTGCACATGTTACATCTGCCCAACATGAAAAGCAATATGGTTTGCCGGGTTGTGTGCGCTTATGCTTTGCTTACAAACATGGATCAGGCCCAATATTGTAAGGTTAACAAAGAGTGGTCCTGGACCAGAATCTAGTATAAAAAACAAAAACAGATATCCGTATTCCCACAGGATTGTTTCGGAAATACCAGCTGTTGACACTTTTCTGGGGTTGTGCTTTTTGCTCTTAAACAACTATAGGACCTCTGTTTAGGCCAAAACTCTTTAAATAATTGAGGTAGAGATATTTTCTTGGAAAATTACCTAAAGTCAATCTCCCAATTGCAAGACAGTTAGGGGGTTATTCAATCGGGTTTTTTGTATAGCTGTTAGTAATGAGCACCCAAAAGAGCAACTCAATTGTAGCTGCCTGTGGCCTATGTGTTTTGGTTGGCCAGAGGATATTTTGGATGCCCTAACCAGCACTTTAGATGGGATTAGCCACTTCATGCCTTTACGTCACCCATATAAAAATTTCTCTAAATTTCTCCAGGTGCGGCACTGGTTTCACTACCACACTCTTGTAGATGCTGGGAATTAGTCTTTACCTCCACTAATATTACTTACACTCACTTCTTCCATCCATAAATGAGGTTTTGCGCAGTGGTATAAACTTATCTCTGAACAAAATCCTTAGAAACTTTCCATTCAAATTAAATAGGAACCAAATTAAGTATTAATATACCTTATGGGGTTTGGAATGTCCAGGTGCATAAATCATTCTGGAATGCTATTAAACTTGTCCACAGGATGTGCTTCACACCAGAGAAGTAATTTAGGATTTGGCCCACACATACCAAGTTTAATTGATGCAGCTGTGGCTGTGTTGTTGATAGAGTTCACACCTATTGCATACCTCCCAACATTTTAACATACAGTCACTTAACACCGCATGCAAAAGAACATGTGGCCTAGTGTTTGCAAGGCCAAGTCCATGATGTATGATTTTTGGGTGTATGACTGTGAGTCATGCCCCCATTTCTCACCATGCTGGGGTTTCCCAGCATTTCAAGAGCTGCTGGGCAGCCTCGACCGGCACAGTGTGAATAAAGTGCATATGAGCATGTAATTTGTTCACAGCTGCTCTGCAGAGTGTCCACCTCAACCCAGAGGCGTCACTTACTGTTATAACACCCGGTGCGGTCGCGGGTGAAAATGGGGTGTGGCTTCGCGGAAGAGGGCGTGGCTTCGCGTCCCGACCCCTGTTTTCGGCACATTGTGGGTCGGGGGATACGGCCTTCACCCGGACACTGCTGAATCTGCAGTGCTGGCTTCTGTGCTGTGACAGGAGCCGGGTTGCAGCATCCAGCTCCTGTCACTGAGCAGGAGGCGGCACTTTGGTGTCACCCCTCAGAGGGTAACACCCGGGTGCGGCCCGCACCCCCCGCACCCACGTTGTGGTGCCACTGCCTCAACCTCCTCTCCACCCGCAGGACAGTGTTGCCCACATGTGGGACAGGACAGTGCCCAAAAGTGAGACTGTCCCGCTGAAATAGATGGTCAGGTGGTATGCACTATGGCAACTATACCACGTCATTTCGCAACATAACAGGTGCTAGGTCATATTCTCAAGCAGGTGTATCCCTGCTATGGAATCAAGGTTCACACCCTCCCCACTATATCAATTGTTAAATCCAAAATTCAAAGATGTTGATTGTGCCATTTCCACCTCTACTTCCTCTCCACTGATGAAATGGTTCTGTTGGCAGGAATATCTTATAAAGGGTTGGGTATGGTATCCCGGCGTCCGGAATCCCAGCGGTCAGAATACCGACACCGGGATCCTGGCCGTCAGAATGGTGTCAGCATGGTGGTATAAAGACCCTTGCGGGCTCGCTGCACTCACCACACTGCGGGCTTGGTGGACATCTACGAGTGGGAATAGCCCTGGCGCTGCGGTCAGCATTCTCATCGGTCAGGATCCTGGCGTCGGTATCCTGACCGCCGGGGATCCCAACAGCCGGGATAGTAACTACATCCCCTTATGGATAAATGGAAACTTTACTAGAGATCATTTTTTGGGATACTGAGCTTGCGCTTGAGTATTACCTAATATTTGTGACCTTTACTCAGCTCATTACTTGGGACGGTTGGCATATTTACCAGCTTTGGGATCACAGGTTTCATGTGACTGGGTATTCCTTATTGTGTTGGAGAATAAAAATAAAATAAAACAACTATAGGAAGGATTCAGGAAAGGTATTTGGGATATTTTCTAGTGACTTGTCTGAAACCTAACCAATCATATGTCAACATAGCACAAAATCTCACATTAAGGAGTTTAGAACTTAAACACCTAAAACTTACAATAACATTACAATTAGCAATGAAATTGCTTATTATTACTATACAATTGATAGAATGATAGAATAAACTTGATCTTTACTGTACAATCATCCCAACAACATATATTTCTCATAGCAGCCTAAATTTGTTTGCCCTTTGTTATATCTGAATTATTTTCTCCTAACATCTTATTAAAGGCTGAACAATAATTGTAGTTATCAGCATTCTGTAGCTGTAAAGGTGGATAAATGGATTCAGCTGTACAAGCCTTGTAACAATTCTAAATGTTTCCTTAGATTGCATAAAATTCCTGTTATAATGAAACCCTACAGTCAACCTGGTAATTTAATCATACAAGGGGTAAAGTTTTAGAAGAGGTTATTTTAAAATAACAAACTCATCTAAAGACTACTGCGGCCATACACAGTTTTAATACAGAAAGAAAGCCGCCTTCTATTACTATGGCTGTATTATCAAGTGTTCTCAAACGCTTACTGACAGGCTATAAAAACTCAAGGTCCGTGGTATACCACATATTAAAGCCTTCAGAATTCAAACCCATCTATTGTACAAAACTTGCTAATATCTATCCTTGGAAGTATAGTAATACTTTTATTTTAATTGCAACTTCTATTAAAAAAGTACTTGTGACAAGGGTCAAAACAGCTTTTTTCTATCAGTAGTTACTGTATCTCCTGTTTGACTGTGTTTAGTTTAGGAGGGTGTGTGTATAGTTTAGGAGGGTGAGTAACATACAGTAGTTGCCATCAATTCACCAGAATGATGAGATCGGTAGATTAATTCAAGAGTTGAGCATCCTGACCTTGTCACATGGTCTTACAATGTAAAGTATGATGGAAGTAAGCAGGAAGAGTCATAGTTTGGTAGTGGACGATGCAAAGAACCCAAAACGTATGTTGTAGTGAGACAAAGTGTACTGTATGTCATACTAATATTAAAAGTTTATGGTGTCAAACACATGTTTATTTAAAATGATGTTCATTCTTACACCCAACTTGTATATACATTGCTAGAATAGTCGCTCAATAATGATTCTTCAAATTAATTACATTTATCCAAAACCTCTCATAGCAAAAGCACAGTACTCGGAAATATGCAAATTAATTAATAGGAGCACATCTATATATTAAAATTTTAAATTGTATTCATAAAAGAAATATGCACAGAAAAAAATGACCCTATGCATAAAGCATTATGGGGGTCATTCCGAGTTGATCGCTCGCTGCCGATTTTCACAGCGCAGCGATCAGGTGAAATGGCATTTCTGCGCATGCGTATGCCTCGCAATGCGCACGTGCTACGTACGGGTACAAAGCTCTTTGTGGTTGTGCTCAGGTTCTAGCAAAGTTTTTCTTCGCACTGACGGCCGCAAGAAGATTGACAGGAAGGGGGCGTTACTGGGTGTCAACTGACCGTTTTCAGGGAGTGTTTGCAAAAACGCAGGCATGTCTGAAAAAACGCAGGCGTGGCTGGGCGTTCGCTGGGCCGGTGTATGACGTCAAATCCGGGCACGAATAGGCTGAAGTGATGGCAAGCGCTGAGTAGGTTCAGAGCTACTCAGAAACTGCACAAACTGTTTTTGCAGAGCTCGGCTGCACAAGCGTTCTCACTTCTGCTAAGATAAAATACACTCCCAAGTAGGCGGCGGCATAGCATGTGCACGGCTGATAAAACTAGCTAGCGAGCAATCAACTCGGAATGACCCCCTATGTCCCCCTATGTCCCCTTCCATTACACATGCATAAAATTTGATATAGTTTGTGAAGAAAAAGCTGCTCAGGTTGTTTATTGGTGATTGTTAGAATTTTTGTTGAACCGAGCGCTTATGTGTGCTAATGCGTAGTGTTCTGTAAAAATACTAAGTAAAAATAAAATAAAATATGAAATGTGGAAATGAAATAATAAAATAAATAATAAAAATAAAGATAAAAATAAAATAAGAAATAAAAATAAAAATTAAATTAATGTAAAAATAAAATAGAATAAAATGAAAAATTAATAATGGGGAAGGGGGGGATGAGGGTGAAGTGCAATGTTTACAGCTCCTTTATAGATAATTTGTTTGGAGCTTTAGGACAATTATTCAGAAGGACACAGTCTCTTGGGGTATAATTATCCCTAACTTACCCTATTCTTCTGATGCAAGCGTGACTGGAGGTTCCGGTATTGGTGGCAGCAATTAGGCTGATGGGCAGGCTGGCCTTTCCTGCATGTTAGGCCGTAGCTGCCTTCCCACATCCTCCTCCCGCTAGCCGCACTGTAGCCGCTACTCTGTCCGATCCGCCGTGACCGGAAGTTCGGGTCTTTACTTCCGGTAGTACGAATGCTGGCGGCGGCGGAGTTAGTGTCCTTAAAGGTTGTTTCTTTCTTCTCCTTCTTTATTTTTATTATTTCATTTCCACATTTCATATTTTATTTTATTTTTACTTAGTATTTTTACAGAACACTACGCATCAGCACACATTAGCGCTCGATCCACCAAAAATTCTAATACACATGCATAGTTTTGTGGGCCCAATTTCCCTAGGGAATGAAGTTCCATCTTGAACAGACAATTGCAGTGTACTACAGCATAGTGGCCCTATACTGTGGAATTTCTGTTATCTCCAACCCAATTTGTTATAGCCAAGTGCTTGCAGCTCAACCCCACATTGTTTATTCCCATGAAATTGAGGTAACTAGGCTATGAGTAAGGATGCTTATAACTAATTTTATTTATTTTTTTCAGATTGTTTATTTTTACCTTTTAATGTCACTACAAAGATCTTTGCTTATCTTCATCATCATCATTACAGATTATTGCAACAATTCTCTAGCACTGTCAAGAAACATGACTCCTGCTGTGTCCAGCTATGTCCTGCTGTGAAATTTTCTTGAACCAACCTATAATACGCTTTGCCTGTGCTTGCCTGCACCTTTCTTCCCCCTCCTGATTTTCCAAGCAGAAGAAATAACAGGAAAAAGATGCTTTCAAATATATACTGTATGTGTGTATGCATACACCTTTAATTTCCACAAACAAATATGAAGATGTACAGTATGTCCAACACAGCAGCAGGTCCTAAGTGTTCAACCATCCAAGTCACTTGCATCTCAATTGTATTTTTGTGCAATATACTGACATGTTAAGTAAAAGCTGTTATTTTGTCCAGCCAACCTCAGCGTCATGTCCCAGGGTGGATTCCATCTTGACATGTGTACTCAAGATAGGAGAATCTAAACACCTCAATGCAAGTCCTCTGCATTAAAGGCTTCTGGATGACAGCCTGAATGCATCCTTGTTTTTTGGTATGACCATTGATTGTTAGCAACCACTGATGATTTTCCACCAATGGTCGAAAGTTTGCCATCAATGGTGGGGCAATTTTAGCTGGCACAGGATGCATGGAGCCCACTCACTGACTTGCATCTAAGTCTTGCCTCCTTCCCTGGCTGGTCCGCAACCCCTGTACAGTGCAAGCAGGGATATCCATCAATGGGTGAAACCATTGATGGTTTCATGCCAATGATACCAAGAAAAAAAAACCATCACTGGAGATGAGCAATGGTTACCCTTCCAATGGCCACCATTACCTATCTTTAATATTTCTAATAATTAAAGGAATGTGAACACCTAAAAGTAAATACCAACACAGCACATTGTAATAGATAACACTAACAATTTTTTAACAATGTAGTAGAATATATGCCAACATGCATGAACAAAAACACTGAATTAAAAATTAGGAAAAGCACCTCTATAGGATAGATTCATACCTGCACAAGTGGGTCTCAAGCGCTGGTTGCAAATGAGCTATAGATCTCTTATATTACTAATACTTGGTACACAATTTAAGAGTTTTTTTAATTCTATCTTAGCAGTTATCTGCAGATGACTCTCCTCTCTCCAGAGTGTCTCCAACAGTGTATATATTCTGGGAGTGTAGACCATAGGGTCAATAGTAACTAGGTCGACAGTCCTTAGGTTGACCACTATTGATCGACAGTGACTAGTTTGACACGTGAAATAGGTCGACATGGTTATTACGTCGACTAGGAAAAGGTTGACATGGAAAAAGGTCAACATTAATTTTTTTAATATATTTTTGGTGTCATTCTCTTCGTAAAGTGACCAGGAACCCCAATTAGTGCACCATGTACTCTCGCATGGCTTGCTTCACTCGCCATGCTTTAGGCAAGGTGCCTCGCTCTGCTACCACTGTGCTCAGCACAGGTTACTATTCCCAATCGTAGTCCACGTGGATCGTAAAGTATGAAAAAGTAAAAAAAAAAGTTTTTTTAAAAACTCATGTCGCCCTTTTCAAGTGTTGATATTTTTCATGTTGACCTAGTGACCATGATGACCTAATAACCATGTCGATCTAATGCATGTCGACCAATAGTGGTTGACCTAATGAGCGCCAACATAAAGACTAAATACCATATTCTGGGAAATTAACAGTAATATGTATTCAATGTTCTAGAAAATGGCACATTATTTAACTTCCAACCATATCTACTCCAGATGACAGCAGGCTGGTGTCTCCAAGTAGACAGCACTGCCTTTGGCTTTCAGCAACAGATGATGTGCTGCTGGGAACAAAAAGAAAGTAATCCCAAAACAGAGATAGAAAAAAACACTAACTGACTAAACTTTGCTTAGAGACACGAAAAACACACAGGGGCAGAGAATGTCCTGCATTATATGCAATCCAAGGGGGATTATTTATCTGTCTCCACTTAATTTAAAAGAGAGCAACACATTATTATGGCTGCCTTGGAGGATGGAAGGAGACATTTTTTTATTATAGTTTAAGTAAAAGTAAAGTAGGAACCAAATATCAGACAATGTATTTGTCAACTGAAGCTCTTCGGTTTAATGCCATTAGGACAACAAATCACATACAATGACCTGAATTGCAATTAGGACAATGCCTCATCTTCCATAGTGCTTAATTTTACTACAAAAAAAGATTCCTGCTCACTTGTGTTGACACTAGGATATTGGATGCAGAGTAACAATGTCTTGGAATAATCTCATTTTGACATTGAATTGTGGCAGAAATATATTTTCTCATATGTGATCTTCTAATTTCATAATTACTAAGCTTGAAAGACTTCATGAGTACAGAAATGCAATCATTAAGATATGTTACATTCGCAATGCATGGATAATATATTTTATCCAAGGCAATGCCAAATGTAACCTAATGTGCCTGTTTGATGAGGCAACCAAGTTTGTTAATAGTTATCATGATGACATTAGCAACATTTATAATTTTAAAATGATAAGAAATATTTATTCTGTGGAAACAGAGGGTGATCACAGAAATGAATTGCCAAACTCAACAAACAAAATCCATGCATAACTGGAAAACATTGATCATGATGATAAAGGAGATGGTCGTTGTCAGATTAATGTTGATAATTAAAAGTAAAGAACTGATCACTAACAAAGTTCCAGATAGAAAATGTGGTTCTAGTGGTACAATAGTGAAGATCTGGGAGCTATGAAAAACAGTATGCAGAAATTAATGTACTGTATATTCAATTATCCAAAATTCAAAAGAAAAATAAGTGAGAGGAAACAGATTTCATGAGTAATAAATTGTTGTGTAGGATCCCAGATCTCTTTCCCTGTACTCCAAAAGTCTCCTACCACTCAATATCCTTTAGACCATCTCTGAAAGAACAACAGGCTTGTTCAGTGAGCGACAGTTTGGGGAATGGTTGTAGCTTGTTGTGTGGCTTGTAACATTTTTTTTTTCTTTTTTCAACATCTTTCATTTAATAGCACAATACTAACAAAAACTATTAAATTAGGAAAACCCAAATTAGGAGAAAAAAAAATTAGGATGCCGGAACATGATTGTTTATTCCAATTTAGAATACCATGAATTACAGTATATATGAATTATCTAACATTGTACTGTATATACATTTAAAACAGGATTGTACACAGCTGTATTCAATTTTCCACTTTAAAGGGTGCACCAGATTCTTGAATTTTCTTTATTTCTGTAAATATTAAACATAAGATAATGTATATTTATCAGGCACACTGATTCTGGGAAATTGTTCATTGAAATAAGCATTAATGGTGTGTGTGAAGGATTTATTTAGGAGCAGGATTTTGGCATCGCTGGTGATTTTTACCATCATGTCGCCAGATTATGCAGAAGTTTAGAGAGTGAAAACTGATGTGTGCAATTTTCAAACCCTCTATTCCAAACGTCATTCAGTTTATAGAAACCTCCATTAACAAGGTTTACAAAAAAAGTTTTTTGTTATTTTTTTTCTTCTTCTAAACAAATGCTGACAAGAAAGTTTTGGCAAACTGCCAGTCACAGCCGCCTTCATTTTTTGACTGGTTTTCCATCTACTTTGTTAAACTGCAGCTTCATAAATCCCCTGAATAGTATTCATCAAAGTCTGTATGGCGACATGCCTCATGTCAGTTTGAAAAACCAACCTATAAAAAATATCTAAAAAAAACCAAAAAACTAAGATACAATAAATTACTAGTTACACCAAGTGATCTCCTCTGAAAGGAAATAAATTGCAGCTCCTAAGGAGTACCACTGAAAAATATTCCAAAGTGGAAATATAGCAAAAGAAAATATTTATTTTTCTAAATAGAACACAATGTATCCCATGAAATTAAAAGCATAGGATTTAGTAGAAGTACACAACAGATGGGGTATATTCAATTAAAGTCGGATCCATTCTGACATGTATTTGTCGGAATGGATCCGACAACCCCTATTCAATCTCATCTCAATTCGACTTTTTCAAGTCGAATTGAGATGAGGGACGCAGAGGAAGAGAGGGGGGCGAGCTGCGGGGAGAACAGCGGGGACAGCCGGCGGGCATACAGGGGAGATCAGTGCTACAGTAGCGCTGCAGGAGGATGTCACTCAGCCGCCCGACCTCACGGCAGTGTCCACCCGGCTCCAACAAGCGTACTGGAGCCGGGTGGAAGCTGCAGTGAGCGGCGCGGCTGTGTGACATCCTGCTGCAGCGCTACTGTAGCGCTGATCTCCCCTGTATGCACGCCGGCTGTCCCCCCGTCTCCCTGCGGCTCCCCCCCCCCCCTCTCCTCCTCTGGGTCTGCATCTCAGTCCGACCTCTTTTGAAGATGTCGGACTGAGATGGTCGAAAATGGGGCCAAAACCGACACAAGCACGTGGATCGACAGCTATTCCGCCGATTCACGTGCTTTTTGACAAGTCGAATTCATCGACTTGTCGAAAAATTTTGGGATATATTGAATAGGTCGAATCAGGATTCGACCTTAAAAAGTCGAAAACTGCCATCTTTTCGACAGACGGCACTTTTCGACTTCAATTGAATATACCCCAAAAGCAATATATCAGTTGCAAGTAGATTACCAAAGTCATCACAAGTATAAACATACAAGATAAAATATGTAAAAAATCAATAAACTATGGTTAATTTAGAAAATTTTCAGACCACCGATTAGGCACTTGATTGCTCAGTTCCAACAGTGACGACTTTAATAAAAATAATCTGTTTGCATACTTCTCAACTAGTGCTGTTTTCCTAGGACTGTCCCGCTGTTCCACCCAAAAGGTTTTTTTTGTCTTTTAAAACACATGCTACAGTATCACGAACGTTTTGTTAAACTGCCAGTCACAGCCACCTCAACTCTTTGTCTGATTTTCCTTCAGTTTGTTGAACAGTAGCTTCATAAATGTACTAAATTGTATTCTACAGTCTGTATGTGAATTTTGAAATTGAAAACTTTCCTTCAGTTTTTTTTTTTTTAAATCCAACAGCTTTGAAATGTGAAAATTTCATAAAGCTTGATAAATTCCACCCTAGAAAAAGTAACTAATGTTTTATGATTTTTAAATTCCCCAAAAAGCTAACTGACAATATAATCTAGAAAAGGGAAATCTTTAGTCCAATATTTTAAAACAGATTTTAAATTTTATATCTCTCCGAAATTGTATTGTCACAATCCGGGTATCTGGACGCCATTACTTACCCTTCAGATGCCTTCTAAGGCTGGCTCAGCGTTCCAGGACCGGATCCCATCTGTCATACTGATGTCCACATTCCTGCCTCCTTTCCTGACACTCTGAGACGCGGTCACCACAACGCCTGTAACATCCGGAATGGCGTCTCCCGCGGCTGTTCCTGAGTTTCTGCATGCAGAGTGTCAGAGTGGTGATTACGTCAGCCGCGGCCTCCGCTGTGCCCGCGTGGTTAAATGTGCACTTATCAGTCTGGCGTCTCCTGTCTCCTGTGGCCGGCGCCGCCATTACTGTTTTAATTCCCACATGGATTACAAACCAAACTTCCCTCCAAGTGTCTGCATGGGCGCAGCCATCTTGGATTCTGTCATCTGTTCATTTCCACCAATCTACTGTTTGCAATGTTAATCTGCATAATTGCCTAGCCAATCCCTTCCTTGCTGCAGGTATAAGTATTCTGTGCCTGAGCAAGGAAGGCGTCAGTGCTTTGGTTGTCAAACCTAGTTCCAGTTTGTCTCTCTCCTGTGGTTGTTTTCCAGGTTCCAGTTCCTATCTCCAAACCTCCACTAAAGAGACCCGCACCAGCATTCCACCTGCGGTGTAGCCTGACTCTCCTATCCATTTGGATTCATCTGCTTCCAGCTACAGATCCACCTGTTTACAGCAATCAGTTTCCAGCAGAGATCAGCTCTTCTTAAAGTGCCGGTACCCTTTTCTACAGTTTACCATTTATCACCGGTATTATTTCACCGCTCTCAAGCTCCATATATCATTTCATATTTCATCGCTCTCAAGCTACATTTATTATTTAACTGGTTTCAGCCAGTATCCACTCCGTGCCAACATCAGTCTGGTTCCAGCCAGTATCCACAGCAGCCGTTTTATCCACAGCAGCCCAGCTTTTCCTGGAACACCAGCTGGTACGATCCTGGGCTATTTCCATTGCTACAGTCGGGCCTGGTAAGGACTTTCCAACTAGAAGATTATAAGAACTATCCCACACTACCAGGGCCCTGTGGTCTTGCCACCCTGTAGTACCCAGGAACTGTATTTATCCTCTGCTGATTTTATGTTTTCTTTTACTGCTGCTGTGTTACGGAGTATGTCATAATAAACATCATTGACTTTTACTTTGGTTGTCGTGGTCACGCCTTTGGGCAATTCTTCTACATGTAACTTACATGTCTAGGGGTCTGATACAACCTCCCAGGTTCCTTTACACCTCAGCCCCTACAACTGAGGCTGCCTCCCGTCAGCTCAGGCCCTCAGTTGTGACATGAATAACACAAAAACTCATAATCTAATTTTGCAAAACACCAATCAAAATCAAACTATAAAACTAAGTTTATGTGGAAATTGGTGCTGACCTGTTCCTCATGTCTATTTGCTGAGTGCATCAGTTCCTTTAATGCAAGAAATGGCATTAGTGCTTCCGGCCTGTCAGCAGTAAATGACTCAGGCGGTAGACGAGAGTTTGATTAGAAATACATGGCAACATTAATATAAGGGGCCAGATGGCATCCAATAAATTGCACAGCTGGTGGACAGCTGCATAATACTTTTCTGCACCTATCCCTCTAAAGATCTACACATGGCACTCCAGTTAATCTAGTGATCTACTGGGAACATACCATTCATGCAGTAGTGGTACTGTCTACCATTGAAATTAACTGGTAGTCCAACACACACATATGGGGAAGGCAAATTGTACAAAAAAAATTATTTATACTGTATGTGCAAAAAAAGTAAGTGATGCACAGGTGTTCTGGCAAAACTGTCTGGATCTCACGGAAGAAAAAAAACAGTCTATCATGTGCCATTCTCCTATAGAGAAGAAGAGATCCTACTCCAACAGTTCACCCCCACAATTGTATCCTGCTGTCCGACTGTTTTTTTGGGTACAGCTGCTGTTGCTAGTCCAGTTATATGGCCTGCATTGCAGTCATTATAAAAGGTACTTAGGGAGCATTTGGTCAGCCTCCATCTCTTTCTTTTTGGAAGAAATTATATTGAAGAAGTAAAATTAACTGATGGAAAGCACAACAAAAACAGGCTACAAAAATACAGCATCAAACAATGCCATAGACAAAACCTTAATAAAGCACTATAGTCATTTTTAAACACAACCCCACTCTCCAACCTCTGACATTCTATGTGCTCCTTGTTGCTCCAACAGGGATACGTGATGACTGATGAGAAAAGGGAGGGGGAATATCAGAGTTTTGATTCGGCAATCTTGAGGAAACAGAAAAAAGTCATGATATGCAAGCTGGTTTAAAACAAATTTTTCCTCAAGTCGGGAATTTTTCTAACTTATGGAGCACAGAATTTTGGGGGCTTCATACAACACTAATCTCCTTAATGCAATGATTTACTAAATTCTTCTGTGAAAGTCTTGAGCATCTTGTTAGTCAAACATCTTAAGATTTGCTGTGACATTTATTTTATGTAAAGTGTTCTCGCTTCCTGCCAAGACAATTATAAACGAATGATTGCAATGTCAGATCTCTTGAAAATGAGAAGCAGTTTTTGACTTCTCTAGTGCTTCTTATACTTGATCATGCATACCGCTGTGCATACTAGCAGCATAAGAATGTACAGCACCATTCTCTGAAATAACCAATATAATCCTACTTGTGTAAATCTCAAATGCACATTAGGGATCTTAACATTAAGCCCCTAATAGGGCATGGATATCATAAGATCTGTAGGATAGATAGGGGGGAAATTTCACAAAGCAAAAAAACAAGTTAAGAATGGATTACTAATTGCCCTCAATTAACATATCACAAGTATCTGAAGTGACATTAAAGTTAATTAACAACATGGGAAAACTAAAGACATGTCAGCTCAGGCCACCTCCTGAGTTCCAAGTCTAATTTGAATATTTAAACTTCTATATTTATAAAGTAAAGGTTAACAATAATTAAAGAGTGGTCTTCAAAATTACTAAGAAAATATAATTTATTTAATATTACTACATTTATTATTACCATTTATGATGTGAAAGAGCATACCATGTGCAATATATTGCTTCCAAATCAATGTACTGTATAATAATTACTGTACACCTACCAAATCTCCTGTTTAGACTGTGGCTAGATAGGGAGCTTAGCATATGGTTTTGTTGGCACATATAGAGTAATTCATGGTCTTCAGTGAGCACATGCATTATAATATTGTAGGGTTTCCACAGTGTTGCTGTAGGACACTCCATATCATGCAATGCAGTAGGCCAAAAACTTCTGTACTTTGGGCTAAGGCCATCTGAAGGTGGTAAATTTGATAATTCAGAAGCTTCTATACAAACCTATTGGATGGCTTTTGTAAAGAAAAAATGGAGGTCACCTCTTCATACATCTTTAGTATGGGTAATTTTTGTGGGTATACCACCAAAACAGCTATTTAATTAAAAAGTGCACCCTTAATATTGTAGTAATATTGCAACAAAATGTTTAACAAAGGACCAATAACCTCCCAAATGTTTCTTTTTATATATATAACTTTGATGCTCAAATATATTATACAATCTTAATCTTACTTTCCACTGTAGCTTTGTATGAATACTGCTCCAGCCCTTTTCCTCCAGGGTCAGTAATATGCTTTAAAATACAAATACATAGTGCAGATCCTCTTTTGGGATATCATGTGCCTACTGGGTACAAAAAAAATCTGAATATTTGTGAGCCACTCTCAAACAGTACAAAAGTTTAGTCTGGCCAATAAGAAGGGTGGATTGGCTCTATGTACCGATTATGGGGATGATGTAGAGTTAAATGAAAGTCTGTTTTGTGGATGGTTCCTCTGAGTTCTAGCAGTTAATATGTTCCAGAAGTTAGCACGTGCACCTATGGGTGAATCAAAGTACTGCTTATTTCAGTCGTATCTCCCATTGTAGCTGAATGGGTAAACTGTAGTGGTAACAGGGCATTCACACATAAGCTTATTGAAGGCATATGGAGTGTGTGTAGGTGGAGAATTGTGCTTTTTGATGTGCATATGAAGAAAACCGTCTTCTTTCAAGTGCATCTCTTGCACTTAGTGGTGGATAGGTAAAAGTGCATTCTGATTGTGTTGGCAGCCATATAACGAAGCACATAGGTAGGAGCAATCAAATAGCTTCACACAACTCAGTATACAGATGAATATCCACATTTAGTTTTGGGCACACAATATATATATATATAATTGAGGCTGAGATTCTCGCAACACAAAAAACACAACAGTGCGTACAGTACATTTACACAGATGTTCACCACTTTAATTTAAGCTGGTTTAGTGTTTATTTCTGTTACATTTTAAAATCTTTGGTCTAAGCCAAAGGTAATTGGCAGATTTCATAAATTGCGACATAGTAAATCTATGACAAGTATTTTACTATTTTATGCATTTTAACATAAATTGCACTTCTAGGATTAATGAAATGTAGCCACAAATTTGACAATATTTGTGAAAACACAAATAGGAAAAATGTAAATTAATAAAAAAAGTTGCTTTACTTTACTAATTTACATTCCACTTATTCTACCATGCAGGCCTGGATTAAGACTAGTGGGGCCCCGGGCAGCAAAAGTGTGGGGGCCCCCACCAACAAAATTTACTTCATGCTGCCTTTGTCACTACGATGCCCCTTACTAGGGGAGAGAGTAAGGGGAGTGAGAGACAAAAAGGGTGTCAGGGAGAGAGAAAGAGCGGGGGAATTGAGGGAGACAGAGAGGGGGAAGAACAAGAAGGGGGGGTCAGGGAGAGAGAGAGAGTATTGGAGAGAGAGAGAGAGAGCGGGTGTCAGTGAAAGAGTGGGAATAAGAGAAAGTGTGTCAGGGAGAGTGAGACAGAAGAGAGTGAGAAATAGAGATGGCGTCAACAGATAGAGACAGAGAGAAACAACTGAGAGAGAAAGAGGGTGTCAGTGAGATAGAAAGACAGAGAGAGAGGGGGATGCAAGAGAGAGGAACAGGGAGAGAGACAGAGAGAGAGTCAGAGAGAGAGGAGCAAGACAGAAAGAAGAAATGAGAGAGAGAGAGAGAGAGAGAGAGAGAGAGAGAGAGAGAGAGAGAGAGAGAGAGAGGTTGAAAGGAAGGAAACAGAGGGGGAGCAAAAAGAGGTATAGAGTCAGAGGGAGAGAGAGAGAGAGAGAGGAGCAAGTTAGGAACAACAGCAAAAGAGAGGGAGTCAAGGATGGAGAGAGAGACAGACAGAGACAGGGAGAGAAAGTAGCAAGAGAGAGCGTGCCAGGGAAAATGAGCAGGGAGAGGGCATGTCAAGGAGAGAAAGAGACAATGGGAGAGAGATAGAGAGGGAAGGGAAAGGGAGGGGGTTTCGGAGAGAGGGAAGGGGAGTGAGAGGGACAGAGAGCAAGGGTATCAGTAAGAGAGAGAGTGAGAGGGGAACAAGAGAGAGACAAAGAGTGAGAAGGGAGCAAGAGAAAGTCAGAAAGACAGAGAGGAAAGAGAAAGAGGAAGAGGAGAGTGGGTGTCAGGGAAGGAGAGAGAAGGGAGCAGGAGAGAGCGAGAGAAAGAGGGTGTCAGGGAGAGAGAGGAGGGTTGTTAGGGAGGGAGAGTGAGAGTGAGAGGGGAGCAAGGGAGATAGGGTGTCAGGGAGAGAGAGAGTTTGAGGGGGGAACAAGAGAGAAGGAGAGAGAGTGTCAGGAGTGAGAAAGAGGGGAGAAAGAGAGAGGAAGAGAAAGAGGGTGTCAGAGTGAGAGGGAGAGAGAGGGGAGCAAGCAAGTAAAAGAGGGAGGGAGGCAGAAATAGAGCAGGTTAAATTACCTGTTCTGTTCGGCTGCAGCATCAGGCCACTGTCTAACAGGACGGGCATTTTACCGTGTTAGGCCTCCTGGCTTCACAGTGATGTCCTCACTCCACATGCACTTGGCTCCGGTAAGTGTTCCTCCCACAGTACAGCCGCATACCTCCTCCCTTGGGACACCACCCCGCTTTTGGCTCTCTGTTATGGGTCCCGCATAACTTCGAGGCCTCCTCCTCCTGCCTCGCTGGTCACTGGCTCCTGGGTTCCCAAGCAGGAGACTGGCCCCTGGCCACAGAGACCCGGCAGCACCGCTGGGTGGAGCACAGCCAGAGGATCCAGGAGAGACAGAGACCAGGAGCAGAGCAGCAGCAGCAAGCACAGCCCCAGCTGAAGGACCCTGCCTAACAAGGGATGGCTTCACAGGTGCCTGATCACAGGGAACACAGCGCCGGAGGAAGCATCGCGAAGGAGCCAGTACATGGGATCCAGTGGGGACCAGAGGAGGCCGGGAGACACCCTTCCCTTGTGGCATCACCAGGATTCCCGACACGGGCTACGAGAGGAGTGCAGGCATGGTGATGGGTAGCTCCACAGAGACAAATACGCCACAGAGGACTCCTAGCTGGGGACCTGGGGAAGCCTCTGTGATACGGAGCTGTCTACGGAGCTGAGGGAGTCTAGAAGGGGCAGCAAGGTCAAGTACAGTAGCCGCGCAGGGGTGAGGACACAGCCCAATTGGGTAGTGGACCGCTGATGACCCCCAGCCTGACAGGAGCCAGTGGTGGAAGCGGCATCCAACCGAGGACAGGATGACGGGTGGAGCCAAGGACAACCGGGTGCCATGAGGACCCCTAGCAAGCCCCGTGGACAGTGGAGGAGCCGGCTGCAAGACCCGTGGAGACATCCTGATTACAGAAAACTTGCACGGTAGGCGGCGGGGGAAAGTGGAGCCTCTGGGAGCAGCGGTGCAGCAGTCTCCATTGGGTGCAGGGGGTTGAAGTGGGGCAGTGTTTGCCGGAGTGTGGGGGCCACTGGATGGCCACCCCATCCGCCCCACCTATAATCTGGCTGTGCTATCGTGCAAGAACATAAGGCTGTGGCAACTTGTTTTTTTTTTTTTTTTTTTTTACACAGGCAGATCCTACAACTGTTTAGACATAAACCACATGGACATAAAAAAAAGTCATAGAAATTGAGGCCCTCCCTTTAACAGCTGCCCTCAATGCCCAATATCCTGTTATTTTCCTAGGTTTTCAATGTGAACTAAGTGCATAATATAAGTTCTCTTACTCTGCAGGCAAAATGCTATTTAGAATATCCATTATAATATCCATTATAATATCCATTCTGACATTTTTTTTTTTACCGACACCAGAATCACGATCCCACTCAGACTGGTGACACCAGCATCCCGAATAGGATCACAAGCCTGTCGCTGCAACCCCGACCACCAAGATCCCGAACCACTGTGTGCTGGGACGTGGGATACGTAAGCCACAGGGGGGTTAGGGTTAGGCTACGAGAGGGGGAGGGTTAGGTTTTGTTTGCTGCAAGGGAGGGTTATGGGGCCATTTGGGGAAGGTTAGTATACTGACCTTACCCTTGTTGGGTTTCTCAAGATCAGGATGTTGTGGTCGGTATTCTGACCGGCGGCATCCCGACCACCACCACTGCAATCCCAACCAGTTTTTTTTAATAGTATATATATATATATATATATATATATATATATTTTTTTTTTTTTTTTATTATTATTATTATTATAAACAGACCCTACTATATGCTTGGTTATATTGCGGTGAACACAATCAGTATGCACTATTACCATTCGATATTAAGTGCAATGTTACAGTATGTATCTCTTTTAAACATAATGCATTGTTACAAGCTACAGTATGAGATGGATCTATACATGTGGGATTGCTGCTTTAATAATCATTAAACATAAGCATTTTAAAGTAAAAAAAATAGTGCAGAAATAAAATATGGTGAAGGTTTACTGTACACGTTATGATAAAGTTTGTGGTGCACTAAGGTCTCTATAGACTATACCATGCATGGCGTGTTTTCCTAATAGTTTACATGTAAATTATTTAACAATGTTGGTTGGTGTGCTTTCTGAAGTTCATAAATGACCATTACTGTCTAATGTGTTGCTCATGTAAAATTAAAATAACTCAAAATACAAAATAGTGCATATAATTTATGACACATTGAATCATGAAAACCCTATAAAGAGTAATTCTCTCACCAGGATATACACTCATATGACCTTTTAATATGACTAACAATAGATCATCACCTTGCTACTGTACATAATGTCTCTTTTCTCTAACAGACACAAAATACTTCACAATTACAGTAGTTTAAAATAATTATATGTCATATATTCTACTTAGTAGAGTATTTTACAATCCATAGTTGCCTACCCTCCTGCATTCTGCAGGAGACTCCCTGAAATAGAAGCAATCTCCCTGACTCCCTGAATAGTCCATAAATCTCCTCGATTGCACCTTACCCCCATTATGTAGCTGTTACATTCTTGGGGAAAAAAATAAATCAGAGATACATACATTCATATGGGATCATCAGTGCCATTTCCCTGTATTGGTTATAAGGCACAATGGTGGTCATTCCGAGTTGATCGCAGCCTGAAACTTTTAGCTGCTGCTGCGATCAACTAGTACACGCCTATGGGGGAGTGTATTTTTGCTTAGAAGGGCTGCGATCGCTTGTGCAGCCCTGCTAAGCTTAAAAATTTTCAAGCAAAAGATGACTAGCCCTATACCTACTTAGCCTGTGTGACGATCCCTGCGATGCTGGAGCCAGCTTTGACATCAGACATCCGCCCTCCGTTCTTCTGGACACACCTGTGTTTTACTCACCACTCCCCGAAAACGGCCCCAAACAGTCCGGATCCACCCTGGCATGCCTTCTTCCTGTCAATCTTCTTTGCGGTCGACTCTGCGACCGCTTCCTTTGTAAGTCGCGACGTAACCCGACGACCCCTGTCTCCGGGCAACACTGAGCATGCGCACTGTGACTGCTGCGCATGCGCATTCCACACCCATTTGCACCGCAGCGATAAACCGCTGCGTGCGAACAGGTCAGAATGACCCCCAATGATCCCCATGGCTACATGCATTTTAAATAAGGTTTCTCGTGGCCACTTACAGTACTGTATATGGAACCTTTGTAAAACACAATACTCAAACAAATCCTGAAAAATATCAGTGTCTATTCTTCATCAAGTAGATCTTACTAACTTTTGGGCTCATTTACATTTGGATGTAGTCATTTTTATGACACGCCTCTCAGATGTAGCGGTACACGTCCGCGCTGATAGGTGTTACTTTCACAATCTCCTGAAATGCTTTTTCAAAAGTAGGCAAGTATGCTACAATCTTCATATTACTTTCTAAGTCTTCCTAATACCTTCTATGCCATTAATTGCAAGTGATATTTTCACTTTATAAGGTATTTCATTATTTGTTGTTATTTACACTACAACATTATAAATACATTTCTAGATAATCAAAACTTCTCTCTAATTAAAAGAGCACAATTAGGAATATAATGATCGACTTGAATAATTGTTTTCATAATAAATAATGCATAATATAAAATTTAGTAGCCTGGTATATGTGTGTGGTGAGTGGGAATAAAAAATAAAAGTTGTACCATGGTAAATCATGTAGGCAAGTATGTAAAGTACATTAGACAGCAAATAACTAGTTATGTTTTGAGTAACCATGGAATAGGTTTCTCTTTCATAAAGTCGATCTCATTTAGCCAATGCAAGAAGACAAGACTGTTTTGGATAATAGCAATGCACATTCTACTACATGCTTGTATTATCCAACCATGGTTTATGTTTTAATTTGTTTTTATAAAGAATACATTTACTGTAGGGTGCAATTTAATTAAGCATGAGGTTGCACGATGCGCGGACATTGTGGGTAATTACAGGAGGAAAACCTTACTGGATTTTGCTCTATAATTTTTAGCCATATAACCCACATTGTACTGCCATGTCAATTGAAATTCACCTCTAGAATCTTCCTCCTTCGTATTCTCCAGTAGAATTACAAGGATAAAAGCTACTTGGCTGTCTGGCTGGAGAATTATCCCTTTGGAGAATATGCATCTTAAACCATGAGTAAAAAAAGTGTATTACAAAGTTGTAAAATTAACCATTGGACTTGTCCATTATAATTCCAGTTATAATTAGTCACTTGATCGGTGAAGTGATTTTAGTTTTCCTGAAGTATAGCTTGTCTTGAATAAACATTCCCTACCAATCCTATGTTTATCATTTCCCTCATTCGCAAAACTAATTCCAGTTAAATAACATATTTATGGAATCCAAACGCATACAGACATGGTTTACCAAATAGACTCCAAATGCTTCAGGAGTCTGCTTTGCAATTTAAGACAAGCTCTTTCACTCTCCTTTCGTGTAGAGATGAGTGGCCACAGTTCTCAGAGAACCTAGCCCACCCAAACTTCTAGAATACAAGGGAATCCAAGCCATGTCTTGGTCGTTACCACCTGCCTCGGATTTAAAATTTAGGCAAAACGCCATCATCCCGGTGTCTGTATTTATGGGTTTGGGATTTAATTTAAGTCTTTTCCATGGTGATTATTTCACACAGGACTAATGGAGGGGAGGACACTATTTGATGAGCTCCCAAATGAGAGTCAGGAGACTCATGACACTGTTTATGGGCACCCACATGTCCCTGTTTTACTGCGGAAAGTCAGACTCAGGACACTGTTTAACATACACCAACATGTCCCAAGTGAATATACTGCCTAAGCTAGATGGATAATGTAGGCAGATAACAAAACATTATTTTTAATTTGTAATAGTGCAGGAAAGAACATCTTATCTATTATTACTAGCATTCTGACTATGTGTGTAACACTGGTGTTGTAACTTAAATGCAGCACCTTGGTGCACAGCCCAGAGGTCCTAATACATACAGTGGCAGCAGTGCACACTGGTGTTGTTTTTTTTGTCATGAATCTCAGTGTAGCATTAGCCCATTATTGGTGCACACTGATGAGTGCCACCATTACTATAATATTAGTTTTTTGTGCAACTTGTGTGTTCAATAAAGCTCAATAGTTGATGTGCTGCACTGCATTCATTAATGTAAGCACTGAGTCGATATGGCTCATGAGTAGTTGATATAAAAGCAGGAGCAGCAAACAAGTACTAGTGCTGTGGCTGCTGCCAGTCATGATAGTACTACAACATCTACAAAAGACGGTAAGTTTAGGAAAAGAAACCTATGATCAAAATCTTTCACATTGTTAAAAAGGATAGAGGTGTCCCTTTAAAAAAGACAAATTAGTGCCCAGTAATAGGGAACACTATGGCTGAAAAAAAAACTCTGTGCTCACAAATCGCTGAGGAGAGTCAATGGTGTCCACATTAGCTATATATGAGTCTAACATTTCACTCACTGTAATCGATGAGAAGCCATATTCACCTTCCACCATTTCTGCAACAACTGCAAATGTGGGGATGAGTACTACAAGTAAAGATGGTGATGATGGTGATGATGACATAATAGAAATTGAGCATACTAGTGTGGAAATGGAACAGGATGAGGGGGATATTCATCTACTATCTGATGCTAATGAGGATGATGAGGATGTTTTGTTGATATTGTTTGTGTAAGTCAACCACCAGTGACAGCAGTTCTTGCCTGTGAAAAAAACAAATCCATTGTGATGTGTGGGCATAACAAAAAAGCCACCTCTTGGGAGTGGAATTATTTCTCTCAAATTCTGACATTTGTGAAGGCATCTGCTCCATTTTTTTTTACAAAATTATAATTGGTTATTAACACCCTCATCATCAACCTCCTCATTAGTGATCAGAGGTAGTCCTTTCAGAAAATTGTTTAATTGGAACCAAAACAACCAAGCACTTCAGCTACAAAAGTGGCAGTCTGTCACTGAAGTGCTTGGTTTGTTAAACTGTGCATGTCCTTTTTAATATACAACATAAAAGTAAGTCTGAGTGCCCACGGACAATTCCATCTTGCACCACTTTTCTTTTCTGCCACTGCTGTGTGGCAATGTATCACAGATGAGCTATAAACTGTTGTGTGTTTGTGCTGCTCTGTTACTTAGTAACCAGCCAGGTTGTTTCAGCCTTTGGTCAATATTGATAAATACAATATTACTGTATGAGCTGTGAGGTGGTCATAAAACGATTGGAAATTAATGTTATCGAGGTTAATAATACTGTAGGAACAAAAAAGGACCAAACTGCATGATTTTAGCAGTTTTTAGCATCGTCCTCTTTAAATGAGCAGGACTTAAAAATCCTAAGCCCTCTGGGTGGTAAATATCTGTGCAATGTGCTGGTGTTAATCAGTGTTTATAACTGTTTTATATATTTTACTATTTGACAATTAATAGTCTTTTGCCAATATATTTTTGTTCAAGCACTTCCTATCAATATTTTATATCCACTTGCTTTCTATTTAAACCAGAGTACTGCAGAGTACTCTATGGGAGCTGCATTATGTTACTATCATTAATAAAGGTGACCCATGTGATACTATTTTTATCCAGAGCACCTAATTTGATAATTATATCATTATAATTGTTATCTGCATATATTGTATACAAAAATATTTTTTAAGCATTTCTTAACAGCTGCTCTTGAAAAATAAGCAAACTGTACTTTAATGGATTAACAGTGCCTCAGCTATCAAACAGACTGAAACAGCTTTTATATTGTATGAAAGGCTGTACCATGCATCAGCAAAGAGAAGGTGGAAAAAGCCTAGAGACTAGGTTACTGTGCTTGAATTATATTACAATGAATCTGCCATGGTAAAAATTCATCCTATAATACAGCCCATTCAAAAACAGTAAGAACAGCTACATCATTTCTATAGGTAAGTAGCCAAAAGACAAGAGAGTGGACAAGTAATAATACAGATCATAGGTGCCTGCAGAGGGGATTTCTGACTACCTACTATATAAACCTCTCCTACCCACCGATCCATCACTGCAGCTGATCAATATTTTTTTTTTTTGAGGGGGGTTTGGAGAAGCTTCAAACGGGTAGGTTTGCATACTTGAGCTGTCGCGCCTCCTCCCAAGCAGTTGCCATTAGGTGATGCACTCGCTTCCTCCATCCAGATAGCCACAGGTAAGCACTCAGACTTTGTGTAAGGGTGGGGGCTCCCGGGGGAGCATCTCTAATGTATGATGAACTGACTGTTGATTTGCTGTGGTGCATGGAGGTGGTCTATAAAAAAATTACTGCAGTGCTGCCAGTGTTTACAGTAATTGCTGTGGTGCATGGGGGGGTTATTAATAAATTGTGATATCAGCCTCTGTTTACTTGCTGTGGTACATGTGGGAGAGTTGTCTTTTTATTATGGCAGCAGCTAGTTGTCTGAGCTAGATGTTTAAGCAAAGCAAATGTGTCAATTTGCATAGGCTGCTGATTTATTTAGGCTGTATTTAAAAAAATATGTCTTTAATGGAGCAGAAATGTTTAAGAATATTTTATTGGAGACAAAGGAGCCCAATTATATAAAAAAAAAAATTACATTTGCAATGCAATCTGGGTGCTCTATTAGTGCCCGAAATTGCACTGCAGGATGCCATTACACTGCCAGCATGTATGAAAGAAGATTGTCACTGCAGTATGTTCACTACAATGCCAGGACTACTGTGCATGCATGGTCTTATTTACCAAGGCCATTTATGGGGGGCCAGGGGGGCCTGAACCCTCTGCCAGAAAAATTTTGCAATCTTTTATTTTTCCCAAGTACTGTAATCCATATGGAAACCTCCTGTAAATATCCTGTGTTTGCCTCTGCAGATATTAATAGAAAGTGTTCGATGTCCATGAAATTATTTCTTTTAATCACAGGCATATTTATTAAGTTTCTGATCGATGAGCAATTTTTTTTTTACTGTATTTTACTGCTACAATTAAAAAAAAAATTGCAGTGACATTTACCAAATAAATATCACAAAGGTACGGTAGCTGAGAAATATTCATCTGTCCTGGCAAAGAAGACTTGAATCAGTAAGAATGGACTTCCTGACTTGCTTAACCAATTTCTATAGTTGCATAAACACATCAGTTTGGTTGAGGATTTCAGCTCCACTTATGGCAGAAAACATACAGTAAAAATGTATATATATATATATATGGATCAAAAGTAAGGTCAGTGCGCTACTTCCCTTCTGTTAGGTTCCTGGTGCTCAGAACAAGGGAGATGTTATGAAGCGAGTCCAGAGCACCAGGACGTAATGCTGGGAAAGGGGAATGGAAAGGGAATAGCCCTTGGCGCCCTATCTCCGTTGTCTCACCCGTGCTGTCAGTACACTCTTGCGAGACTATGGTTGCTTGAGCCCATGGCAGCCGCGTTTGAAGGGCGGATTACGTCTGCCCAACTTCGATGCCCCCTCAGGTCTTAATGAGAGACAAAGAGTGAACCGAGACAGGGTGATAACAAGGGGCCCTCTGACTAAACAACAAGGCCAGGGGCTACTAACAAACCTAAAACCAAAGTATGTGCGGCTTGCCGCCAAAGGAAAAGAACAACAAAGGAAATGCTGACCACACGCCGACAATACTTTTGTGTACCGGCGGTGACAGCATAAGCAGAACCCTCTGCAAAACACCAGTGACAGAAATAATAAGGGAATACAGCGGCCTAAGCCAACGGACGCGGCCGTGCCGCTACTCACGGAACCGGTACGAATACTGGCAAACGGACAGGAACTCCCAATGCTGCTGACACAGACTCTCAGAACTGGAGGACAGGCAGAATCCCAAACGACAGACCGGTGGACACCAAGAAGCCAGAAACTTGCACAGGCAAAGGTACTGGACCTCAGGACAGGAACGCCTCACGGCAGGACACGGGCTCAGACATAGGAATCGACACAGGGACTGACACAGGAATCGACACAGGAAGCTCAGGAACTAGCAGGAACCAAGCTCAGAACTCAAGCAGACTGAAAACCCAGGAATATCACCAGCATCTGTGAATTGCAAACAGCCAGCATATAACAGAGAGGCCTAATTAATAATCCCATGCAGCTGCCTTGTTGCATGATTCCAAACTGACCAGATGCAATTAGCAGCCAGGTGAGGCTGAACACAAGGGAACAAGCTGCAATTACACAGACTCACCAGCGGCAGCAGACAAGAGTATTCTAAAACAGAGCAACAGGAAATCCTGGCATGCAAGACAACTTTATAAACATAAAATAGGAATGAACCACTACCTGTGGTTCATAACAGTATCCCCTCCTTAAGGGTGAGCTCCGAGCACCCCATGACACCTACGGGGAACATAAACAGAAGTATAACATGAAATACAGAACAAAACTGCAAAACAGGAATGAGCCGCAACCGTGGCTCATAACATCACCCCCCCCCCCTTGAGGAGGGGTCAAAAGACCCCAAAATTCAGACTATCCAGAACAAGGGATACAAAAAAAAAAAACCTGACACACTGGTCTAACAGACAAGAAAACAAAAAAAAAAACAAGTTGTAGCAACAACTTGTAACAGTGCCCTCCCCTTGATGGTGGCCACTGGACACAAGACAAGGAAAAAAAAAATCTTTTTTTTTTTTTTTTATCATCAAGGCAAGAGTCAAAAATTATTTCTTTTTCTTCTTCTTCTTTTTACAAAGCTCTTTAGGTCTGACCAAGGTAATTCCCCAAACATTGTCTGAACTGATGGTACCACCCAGCAAGGCTGCGTTCAAATCAGAGACAGGTCTCTTACCCTTGGGAGCTGAACTTTCTGGTAAAGTACTATTATTAGAAGAAGAAGTCAAAAAAGCACATCCTGCAGTCAAAACAACGGGCTGGGACTCTTGTGCCGAGTTTACAGTATTTGGTGGACTCTCAGCAGACAAGACGGGTGACTTAGAGGAATCTGAACCAATTTCTTTGGAACCGTATCTTTTAACAATTGCATCACAGAATGCTAGGGGATCCTGAAGAATGGGATCTTCAGCTTTCATTAGACTGGTCGCCCACTCAGAAGGCTCTCCTCTAAAAGAATAAATCAGATAGAGCCCAAGGTTTTCTGAAGTGATGCCCAGAAATGGTCTAGACAACATAATAGTGTAATAGTGTTTGAAAAGCGCCAGAAATTGGGCGAAGTCCCCATCAAAGGTTATGGATGTTGAGATATCAGAGTCAGGATCTGTTTCCTTCTCATCTGACTGACTGGAGTGCTTTGCTAGGACCTGGTCACTACTGACCTTACTCGAGGCTGAGACTCTCTGAACCCCACCCGGGGCAGTGACTTTCTGAACCCCACCCGGGGCAGTGACTTTCTGAACCCCACCCGGGGCAGAGACTTTCTGAACCCCACCCGGGGCAGTGACTTTCTGAACCCCACCCGGGGCAGTGGCCTCCGGGAACCCCACCCGGGGCAGTGGCCTCCGGGAACCCCGCTGGGGCAGTGGCCTCCGGGAACCCCGCTGGGGCAGTGGCCTCCGGGAACCCCACTGGGGCAGTGGCCTCCGGGAACCCCGCTGGGGCAGTGGCCTCCGAGAACCCCGCTGGGGCCAGCACCTCGGATTCTTTTACTGGGACCGGGCCGTTGGCCTCCCTGACTGGGATCGGGCCATCGGCCTCCCTCTCTGAGTCGATAATTATCGAAAGTTCTCCCGGGACTATGACTTCCGGGACTTTTGCTGAAGCAATAACGTTCAGATCCTCCACTAATGCTATGCTTCTTAAGTTCTTTCCTGGGGAAGCGACTTCTAGACCCTTCTTTGGGGCTGCGTCTCTAGAGACCCCACTTGGGGATATTACTTCAAAGATCCCTTCTGGGGTTTTGCTTCTCGAGTTCCCCTCAAGAACTATGGTTTTAGAGACCCTTTCTAGGGTTGCGCTTTTCAAGTCCCTACCTGGGGTAACAGCTTCTGAGACCCCTTCCGGTATGGACACCTGAACTATAATATTTGATGTCCCTCTATAAGCTAGGGCATCGGGTACCGCTCCAGCACTCTGGGCATCGGGTACCGCTCCAGCACTCTGGGCATCGGGTACCGCTCCAGCACTCTGGGCATCGGGTACCGCTCCAGCACTCTGGGCATCGGGCACCGCTCCAGCACTCTGGGCATCGGGCACCGCTCCAGCACTCTGGGCATCGGGCACCACTCCAGGACCCTGGGCTACGGGCACCACTCCAGGACCCTGGGCATCGGGCACCACTCCAGGACCCTGGGCATCGGGCACCACTCCAGGACCCTGGGCATCGGGCACCACTCCAGGACCCTGGGCATCGGGCACCACTCCAGGACCCTGGGCTACGGGCACCACTCCAGGACCCTGGGCTACGGGAACCACTCCAGGACCCTGGGCATCGGGAACCACTCCAGGACCCTGGGCATTGGGCACCACTCCAGGACCCTGGGCATCGGGCACCACTCCAGGACCCTGGGCATCGGGCACCACTCCAGGACCCTGGGCATCGGGCACCACTCCAGGACCCTGGGCATCGGGCACCACTCCAGGGACTTGCAACTCCGCTTCCACAGGAACCTCAAGAGAGGAGAGAAACATTCTCTTTTGATTCCTGAATCTATAATGGGGCTCCCTTGCCCAAGGACCCCAATTATAGGACAGAGAGCCTTTTTGTGTGGGTTGTGTGACAAGTACCTCTGCCACAGTAGAGACAGGAGTAGGTCTTGTATCATGACTCAACTTGGCCAGAGGGCAAGACTCGTCACCACACTTTGGCTTGCGCAACTCACAGGTCTGCAGATAATGGCCTAAACCCCCACAATATAGGCATAAGTTTAAGTTTCTGCGACGCAGACGCTCCTCTTCTGAGAGCCTGGGCCGCAGAAAACTCCTAAACCTTTTCTCTTCAATTAAACCAGAGGATTCTCTTGTCACCATACTGTGAACAAGAGTCTCTTTAGAGATAGATGTACTCTCAACGACTTCTGGCAAAATGAGCAAGATTTTAGTCAGAAGGTTTTGCAGTTGCTTTAGGGATTGCTGAAAAACTTCTAGTCGCTCTGGTCTCAAAGCACTGAATACAGAGTTCAGGGCTGCGAGAGATGCCTGCAGGGCTTGCATAGTAGACAAAGGAGGATTTAAAACTAGACAAGACAAGACAAGGCAAGGCAAGGCAAGACTAAATTTTGCTAAACAAAACAAGACTTTTTTTTTTTTAACACCGGACTGGATTCTAAACACCGGACTGGATTCTAAACACCGGACTGGATTCTAAACACTGGACTGGATTCTGGACTGGATTCTGGACTGGATTCTAAACACTGGACTGGATTCTAAACACTGGACTGGATTCTAAACACCGGATTCTAGACAAGACTGGATTCTAACACTGGACTGGATTCTAATACCGGACTGGATTCTAACACCGGACTGGATTCTAACACACTGAAATCTAGACAGGACTGGATTCTAGACTAGACACTGGACTGGGCCAAAAAAGAAAAAAAGTTTTATTTCTTTTTTGTGGTATGGCTGGTGATAATGTTAGGTTCCTGGTGCTCAGAACAAGGGAGATGTTATGAAGCGAGTCCAGAGCACCAGGACGTAATGCTGGGAAAGGGGAATGGAAAGGGAATAGCCCCTGGCGCCCTATCTCCGTTGACTCACCCGTGCTGTCAGTACACTCTTGCGAGACTATGGTTGCTTGAGCCCATGGCAGCCGCGTTTGAAGGGCGGATTACGTCTGCCCAACTTCGATGCCCCCTCAGGTCTTAATGAGAGACAAAGAGTGAACCGAGACAGGGTGATAACAAGGGGCCCTCTGACTAAACAACAAGGCCAGGGGCTACTAACAAACCTAAAACCAAAGTATGTGCGGCTTGCCGCCAAAGGAAAAGAACAACAAAGGAAATGCTGACCACACGCCGACAATACTTTTGTGTACCGGCGGTGACAGCATAAGCAGAACCCTCTGCAAAACACCAGTGACAGAAATAATAAGGGAATACAGCGGCCTAAGCCAACGGACGCGGCCGTGCCGCTACTCACGGAACCGGTACGAATACTGGCAAACGGACAGGAACTCCCAATGCTGCTGACACAGACTCTCAGAACTGGAGGACAGGCAGAATCCCAAACGACAGACCGGTGGACACCAAGAAGCCAGAAACTTGCACAGGCAAAGGTACTGGACCTCAGGACAGGAACGCCTCACGGCAGGACACGGGATCAGACATAGGAATCGACACAGGGACTGACACAGGAATCGACACAGGAAGCTCAGGAACTAGCAGGAACCAAGCTCAGAACTCAAGCAGACTGAAAACCCAGGAATATCACCAGCATCTGTGAATTGCAAACAGCCAGCATATAACAGAGAGGCCTAATTAATAATCCCATGCAGCTGCCTTGTTGCATGATTCCAAACTGACCAGATGCAATTAGCAGCCAGGTGAGGCTGAACACAAGGGAACAAGCTGCAATTACACAGACTCACCAGCGGCAGCAGACAAGAGTATTCTAAAACAGAGCAACAGGAAATCCTGGCATGCAAGACAACTTTATAAACATAAAATAGGAATGAACCACTACCTGTGGTTCATAACAGTATCCCCTCCTTAAGGGTGAGCTCCGAGCACCCCATGACACCTACGGGGAACATAAACAGAAGTATAACATGAAATACAGAACAAAACTGCAAAACAGGAATGAGCCACAGCCGTGGCTCATAACACCTTCTCAGTCAGTAAGATACAGTATGTTCACAAAAATGTCTTGGGATTGTCAAACTTGCACACTGGTTCCACAGGATGCCCTGCGGGCGGCAGCTCAGTCCTTCGGGGTGTCACTAGGTTTAGTGACAAACAAATCTGGAAAAACAGGGAGAGAGGACAAGCGCCTAATGGTGCAGCAACTTCACACTAGTTTTGGTTATTGTAGCAAAGTATCTATAGGTAATCTGCGTACCATTACATTAAAAGAAGTCCAGAAGCAGAGCATTGTGTCCCTCCTGGAGAGGGTCATGTTGGGAGACCCTGCTACTCTGCAAACAGACCTACTGTAGGATAAAGACCCCTCATGATATGCTTGATTGCTTTCAACTGTTTGATTCGCTGTGTTGCGGACAACATACTGGAGGAATCAGCCACTGTGTTTGATGTGCATGATAGAAACCCAACCTCTGGTACGCAGATTACCTATAGATACTTTGCTTCAATAACCAAAACTAGTGTGAAGTTACTGCACCATTGGGCGCTTGTCCTCTCTCCCTGTTTTTCCATATATATATATATATATATATATATATATTAAAGCAATGAGGCTGGCACTCAATCTCTGGTGTTTGTATGTGCCCGGGTGCCCTCCTGAAAACGCCTTGCAGCGAAATATCAATAGCTTGTGGATGGCGGCACTCCAAGGACTTCAAGTACTCCAAGAACTTCAAAGTTGCAGTAAGTATAGGTGACAGACACCATGAGTAGCTGTTGTATATACATATATACACATACACTGTATCAGGCACTCCTATAAACAAAAAGTACTGCGTGACAGTAATCAAATTTGGTGGCACTCAGGAATAAACAATTGACGCCAGTTTTATGTCATGTCAAAGTTTCAATGCTTACTGTATTTTCATCAGGACATATATATTATAAACTAGGTGCTTCATCGTGCCCTACGGGCGCTCTTCACACCGTCGCAAGGGGCTACGCCCCCTTAACCCTTGCATGCCTTTCTGGGGTTCACTATTTGTATTATATGGAGTATTACCTGCATTCCTTTGTTAGTGGTTAAATATTGCACAATGAAAGGGCGTGCGATGGTGAAGGAGGCGCAGGCCTTTGCAACAGTGTGAAAAGCACCTGCAGGGCAAGATGTACAGAATGTAGCGGGTGTGGGGGGACTGTGGATGGGGGAGGGTGTCTGTAGATGCTGCGGGTGGAGGGTGGGGCCCGGATGGGGAAGGGTCGGGAGGAGCTGTGAGTGGGGGAGGGGTGGGGGAGGGGGTGCCGTGGATGGGGGAGGGAGGGGCCGCAGATGGAGGAGGCTCGGGAGGAGCTGCGAGAGGGGGAGGGGTGGGTGCAGGGGTGCCGTGGGTGGGGGAGGGAGAGGCCGCGGATGGAGGAGGGTGTCTGCAGATGCTGAAGGTGGAGGGGGGGGGCAGGTGTGTGGGAAGAAATTTTTGGGGGTGGATAGTGGAGGGGGTCTGGAGGTGCTGTGGGTGGTGGAGGGGCGGGGGAGTGGGAGCCACGGGTGGTGGAGGGGGTCTGGAGGCACAGCATGTGGGGGAGGGGTGGAGTGCCGCATGTGGTGGAGGGGAAGGTGCGGAGGTGTGGTGCATATGGGAGGGGTCTGGAGGCGCTGCAGGTACTGTACCTGCAAAAAAGGTAGTTGGAGGGTATGCAGTAACAGGACCAGGACAGGGGTGATAGGGTCAGAACAGGGGTGATGGGGCCAGGACAGGGGTGACTGGGCAAGGACAGGGGTGACTGGGCAAGGACAGGGGTGACTGGGCAAGGACAGGGGTGACGGGGCCAGGACAGGGGCGACGGGGCCCGGACAGGGGCGACGGGGCCAGGACAGAAATGACAGGGACAGTATAGGGGTGACAGGGCCAGGGTAGGGGCGGCAGGACCAGGACAGGGGTGACAGGGCCAGGATAGGGGTGACAGGGCAAGCACAGGGGTGACAGGGCAAGCACAGGGGTTACAGGGCCAGGATAAGGGTGACAGGGCAGGCACAGGGTTGACAGGGCAAGCACAGGGGTGACAGGGCCAGGATAGGGGTGACAGGGCCACGATAGGGGTGACAGGGCCAGGATAGGGGTGACCGGGCCAGGATAAGGGTGACCGGGCCAGGATAAGGGTAACAGGGCCAGGATAAGGGTGACAGGGCAAGGCCAGGGGTGACACGGCAGGGCCAGGGGTGACAGGGACATGACAGAACACAGGGCACGGGAGAGATTGGTATTAGGGACAAAACAGTGATGACAGACAGATGTGTCTTACCGGAGTCACTGCTGCTGGCTGCTGCTGTTCCACTCCAACCTGTTGGGATCTGCTGCTGGTGGAGACTTGGCATGGCTGACTCTCTCAGGCTGGAGTCCTGCTTCCTCTGCCCACCCGCATCCCTCCCCCCACTCCTCAGTCACACACCGTGGATCTCGCGTGGCTGCCGGGCACTGTGGTAAGGACAGACTGGGAGAGACTGGCTAGCCCCCAGGAGATGCTGCGGCTGGAAGGAGGAGGGGGTCATAGCATGCACGCTGCGTGGACCTCGCGGCTGCCGGGCACTGTGGTAATTGGAGACTGGGAGTGACTGGTTAGCCCCCAGGAGACACTGCGGCTGGAGGGAGGAGGGGGTCGGAGCCTGCAAGCAGCGCGGACTTCTGCAGCGCTGCCCGCCGGCTAAAGTGTGTGAAGGAGCTGGGCGCACCTCACTGCGGGCGGCAGAGCTGCAGCTAGCGGTGGAGTTGCCGGGGTTGGAGATAACAGAGGCAATACGGAACCTGCACAGCGGCAGGTGCCCCACAAAACTGCTGCTAAGAAGCGTGGAGTGTGCCAGAAAGTGACGCTCCTCCGCGCCAGAGAGCCCTGCTGAGTATGCTGATGTGGGTGGTCAAGCACACAGTGAGCCGTTGCCCATCTGCCTGTACGTCATACCCCCTCACACACCCCCATACCCCCAACTGTCCTGATTTTTGCGGGACAGTCCCATTTTTTTGGGTCTGTCCCGCTGTCCCACCCGCGGGCCGCAGTGTCCCGCGTGTGTGTGGGGGGGGGGCAGTTGGGAAGCTGCTGTACTCGCTGTTCTGCTTAGCAGGGCAGCGGTGAATAGACGCTGTGCGCATGCACACAGCGTCTATTTAGTGGAGACAGTGGGAGAGGGGGCATCAGGGGGTACGGATTAAGAGGGGTCCGGCAGCAGAGCCGGATTAAGGGGGGGCCCAGTTTTAAGGGGCCCCCTGGCTGGAGTAGCTCTGTCCCAGCTCTGAAGCTCCCCCGTCCTGCCAGCAACAGCAGCAGCATTGTCATACAGTCAGCACACGCTGCTGCGTGTTGGCAGGTCTGTGGTATTGCAGGGAGGCAGCAGCCTCCCTGCTTTGTTCTGCCTGTGCGGGTGTGTAGGGGGGAGTGACCACCCCCTCTGTATTTGCCCCTAGTTGAGGGGCCAAAATCCCAATAAAAAAAAAAACAATTCCCGGAATTTGCATAGGGGGGCGTGGCCACGGGTCCCGCGATTAGGCCACGCTCCCGAACCCGCAGTAGACACAGCAATGAGATAGGGCTCCCCTAGGAGCCCTAGGCCCTCTGGACTCATAATCCGCCCCTTGGGGCATGCCAGCAGCTCACAGAGCGCTGGGCATGCCCCCTCACTGACGAAAAAGGGTGTGTGTACCCTCTCACAAAGCCACGCCCCCTTTCCATTGACCACGTCCCCTTTTTGCAGCACATGTGTCCCTCCTTCTGCCTGAATAAAGTTGGGAGGTATGCACCCCTGTCTGTCTGAAGAAAGTTGGGAGGTATGCACCCCTTCTGCTCCTATGGATTTGCCCAGATCTGTGACTCATTTGACTAACTCCGCCCAGTGTTGTGACTCCGCCCAGAGTTAGCAAATGAAGCACAAAGTCACAGATCTGGGCTTATATATAGGAGATTATTCACCCAAGGGTTCTCATGGAGCTTCACTCTGAACTAGCAAGAAGCTATTTTTGATCTTTAATGACTCACTTACATCAGGCATGGTTCCCAAATACTGGCGTATAGCGGAAGTAGTGCCGATATTCAAAAAGGGAAGTTAAGCTGAACCGGGTAAGTGTAGACCAGTTAGTCTTACATCTAGAGTGGGGAAAGTACTGGAAGGTATTCTAAGGGATAGTATATAGTAGTTCATTGAAGCCAATAAGATTATTAATAGGAACCAACATGGATTTGTGTAGGATAGATCATGTCAAAAAAACTTACTAGGCTTTTATGAAACAGTGCAAACCTTGATCAGGGTAAGGAGGTGGATGCAATCTTTTTAGACTTTGCTAAAGCTTTCAAAACACAGTACCGCACATGATACTTATCTATAAGTTACAAGAACTGGGGCTAGGGAGCACAATATGCACTTGGGTCAGAAATTAGATAATAGGGAGCAGCACATTGTGGAACTTTTTCAAATTGGACTGAAGTACTAAGTGGTGTGCCACAAGGCCCTGTACTTGGACCACTATTGTTCAACATTTTCCTAAACGATCTGGCAGTAGACCTAGAGAGCATGGTGTTCATTTTTGCAGACAATATCAAATTGTGTAAGATTAAAAATACGGAGGGAGATGCTAAGTCTCTTCAGAATGACTTAGTTTAACAAGAAGCGTGGGCAGCAAAATGTATACTGACCTTTAATACAGACAAATGTAACGTAATGCACTTTGGTAACAAGAACAAAAATAACACCAAAAAATACTAAATGGGGTAAAATTAGGGGATAGTGGGGCAGATGTATTAAGTCTGGAGAAGTGATAAAGCAGTGATTAGTGGAAGGTGATAATGCACCAGCCAGGCAGCTCCTAACTGTCATTTTTCAAATCCGTAATGATTGGCTGGTGCGTTATCACCTTGCACTTATCAATGCTTTATCACTTCTTTGTCCCTTCTCGAGGTTAATACATCTGCCCCTCTGTACTGGAAAATTACTCAGGTGTTTACATAGAAAGCAAACTAAGCAGCAGTACACAAAGTAGGATTGCAGCAAAGAGGGCTAACAAGGTATTAGCAAGTATAAAGCAGGGAATTGATGCAAGGGATGAGAGTGTTATACTCCCATTATATAAATCCCTAGTGAGGTCACATCTTGAATACTGTGCTCAATTTTGGCACCATACTACAAAAAGGATATCCTGGAACTAGAAAAGGTTCAGAGGCGGGTGACCAAACTAATTAAGGAGATGGAGACGCTGGAATATGAGGAAAGGCTGGCAAGGCTAGGTATGTTTGTACTGGAAAAGAGGAGACTGAGGGGACATGATCAACATTTACAAATATATAAGGGGACAATACACAGAGCTTGCGGGGGATCTGTTTTTGGTAAGATCAACGCAGAGGACACGTGAACACCCACTTAGGTTGGAGGAGAGGAGATTTTGCACACAGAGACGTAAAGGTTTCTTCACAGTAAGGAAAATACGTGTTTGAAATTCCCTGCCTGAAAGCGTAGTAATGGCAGACTTGGTCAACACCTTTAAGAATGGGCTAGATAAGTACCTAATGGATAAAGATATACAGGGTTATGGGGCGTAGTCATGCACTATAGATATATATATATATATAAAAAAGAGGAATAAACTACTGACATAAGCAACAGGCCAAATTAGTCCCAAAAATAATACAGCATAGGAGACCACAAATAGGTTGAACCCAGTGGACAAATTGTCTTTTTTCAACCTCAGAAACTATATTACTATATATATATATATACACTGCTCAAAAAAATTAAGGGAACACAAAAATGACACTTCCTAGATCTGAATGAATGAAATATTCTTATTAAATACTTTGTTCTTTACATAGTTGAATGTGCTGACAACAAAATCACACAAAAATTGTCAATGGATATCAAATTTTTTAACCCATGGAGGTCTGGATTTGGAGTCACCCTCAAAATTAAAGTGGAAAAACACACTACATGCTGATCCAACTTTGATGTAATGTCCTTAAAACAAGTCAAAATGAGGCTCAGTAGTGTGTGTGGCCTCCACGTGCCTGTATGACCTCCCTACAACCCACACAAGTGGCTCAGGTAGTGCAGCTCATCCAGGATGGCACATCAATGCGAGCTGTGGCAAGAAGGTTTGCTGTGTCTGTCAACGTAGTGTCCAGAGCATGGAGGCGCTACCAGGAGACAGGCCAGTACATCAGGAGACGTGGAGGAGGCCGTAGGAGGGCAACAATCCAGCAGCAGGACCGCTACCTCTGCCTTTGTGCAAGGAGGAACAGGAGGAGCACTGCCAGAGCCCTGCAAAATGACCTCCAGCAAGCCACAAATGTGCATGTTTCTACTCAAACGATCAGAAACAGACTCCATGAGGGTGGTATGATGGCCCGACGTCCACAGGTGGGGGTTGTGCTTACAGCTCAATACCGTGCAGGACGTTTGGCATTTGCCAGAAAACACCAAGATTGGCAAATTCGCCACTGGCGCCCAGTGCTCTTCACAGATGAATGCAGGTTCTCACTGAGCACATGTGACAGAGTCTAGAGACGCCAAGGAGAACGTTCTGCTGCCTGCAACATCCTCCAGCATGACCGGTTTCGCGGTTGGTCAGTAATGGTGTGGGGTGGCATTTCTTTGGGGGGCCGCAGAGCCCTCCATGTGCTCACCAGAGGTAGCCTGACTGCCATTAGGTACTGAGATGAGATCCTCAGACCCCTTGTGAGACCATATGCTGGTGCGGTTGGCCCTGGGTTCCTCCTAATGCAAGACAATGCTAGACCTCATGTGGCTGGAGTGTGTCAGCAGTTCCTGCAAGATGAAGGCATTGATGCTATAGACTGGCCCGCCCATTCCCCAGACCTGATTCCAATTGAGCACATCTGGGACATCATGTCTCGCTCCATCCACTTTCGCTATGTTGCACCACAGACTGTCCAGGAGTTGGCGGATGCTTTATTCCAGGTCTTGGGAGGAGATCCCTCAGGAGACCATCCACCACCTCATCAGGAGCATGCCCAGGCATTGTAGGGAGGTCATTCAGGCACGTGGAGGCTACACACACTACTGAGCCTCATTTTGACTTGTTTTAAGGACATTACATCAAAGTTGGATCAGCCTGTAGTGTGTTTTTCCACTTTCATTTTGAGGGTGACTCCAAATCCAGACCTCCATGGGTTAATAAATTTGATTTCCATTGATAATTTTTGTGTGATTTTGTTGTCAGCACATTCAACTATGTAAAGAACAAAGTATTTAATAAGAATATTTCATTCATTCAGATCTAGGATGTGTTATTTTAGTGTTCCTTTTATTTTTTTGAGCAGTGTATATATATCTGCTTAGATCTCACCATGCGGAAAGGAAGAGTGAAGTTTCAAAATTGCAACAGTGTTTAGTGAATCATCATTAGCGTCAATGTTTCAAGGTCGGCAGACCTTTTCGTCAGGAACATCAAAAAAGGACTCTCCACACATGGACTGTCGGCACATTTCCAGAATACACATAATTGCGATATATCTGACCTTGTGTCATTCTGTGGAATTCACATCATCAAGCATAACTGGAGAAAAAACTACTCCGATTAAAGGTTGGCTAGAAAAGAAATGGAAATTATCTTTAAACTAGAAACTATGATTCCTAGGGGACTAAACCTTGATTTCGAGACAAAGTGGTTCTTATGAGTTCCTACAATAATAGTTCCCACAGTTCTCCATTGCTTTTTGGTTCATACTCCTTGCCCACTCTTTCTCCTTCCCCTTTTCTGTTCCCCCCCTCACCCAGCCATACTTGATTGTAGAGACCTCACCCTCTCCATTCTTAGGGTGTAGTGGTCACCACCCCCTTTTTCGGGGGACATGATCACATTACTTTCTTGTTTTATTGTCCCGTTTTGTGGTTTAAACCATGGGTTTTAGCAAGTTTTTATGTACTCATGTTTATTGTTTATTGTTATAACTCACTGATTTTTAAGTAATTTTTGGTGTTATTATGTGCAGAGGCATAAACCTGGGATGAGGTATTTGATTACTTTGTCTCCCTAGGCCAAGGTATTTTTGAAGGTTTACCCGTGTTACCATAGTTACCTTTATTAAGTCAGGGCTTAGCCCTCACTTTTGTTTACCCGCGTCACCTTAGTAACCCCTTGTAGGCCAGTGGAAACGCTCTTATTCCACTTCCGTTTACCCGTGTCACCATGGTAACCCCTAGGAGACCAGTGGACATGCTTTCATTTCTGCTTTACACGGCGTGCGTCCCGGTATGTCAGGAACGCACGCTATAATTATAGATGCCCTTCCCATCTTCACCCTTCTACCATTTGGACTCCAATGCGTCATTCATAGATGCTGCACTCAGTCACTATCCACGGCACGATTTACCCACGTTGTCATGGGAACAGCAGTGCCAGCCATTCCTACAGACCACGAGGGAGCCCGCACTTCCGCCGGATGTGGCGTGCGTTCCACGATGGGTGGAATGCACGCCAGAATAAAGGAGTTTTTTATTACAGTTTTATTTATAAAGCAGAAGTATGTAGTCTACCAGGGGCAGCATTCATTTTTACCCTATAAAAGGCATGATACCTGCCTTATATGGGTATTATATCATCCACATATGGGTTTTTAATGATCCATCCCGGCCCGCCCTTAAAAAGGGGTGTCACCATGCTGCAGGGTATTTATTCCTGCACAGCACACCACCCAGTTACACCTTGACAAAGACTTTTCAGTTGAAATGCGTTGGTGGTTAAAGAAGTTCACCCTGATACCCAGGAGACTAGTCCCTAGGAGTGTGGCAGTCCGGATTTACCGCACCCCAGGTCTGTGTTTTTTGACAACTACCTCTCAGTATTGGGATGTTTCCCTCCATTGTTTATGCATGGTGAGCCATGTTTAAAGTTTTTA